>NW_006159558.1:704408-736146 GCF_000334495.1 Tupaia belangeri chinensis | reverse complement strand
GGAAAGAGTAAATACTTTTTGGATAATAATTGCCCTATAAAATGAATATATTATTTACCTGGACAAAGAACAATTACACAAAAGTCGATGATTGCTCTAACCTAGACTCACTGCATCTACCAAGCGAACAGTGTTAGGTGACAACTGTTCTCCAATCACAATGTTTACTGCACTTTGGAAATCCTGCCCTAAATTACTTGTGCCTATATTCAAAAAATGTATTAAAAATTTTCACAACATTTTCTTTCTCAGACACTGCTAATATTTGTCAATATGTCATTCTCTTTTCTTCAATAAGACTGATTTAAATATACTACAATAAATATACCAGAACCAAGACAAATGTACATTACATGTCTCTACTTTCCTATTCTCCTATTCTCTCTCTCTTTGTTTACTCTTTCTCTCTGAAGTTTATACACAAAATAAGTTTCTCAAGGATATAATAGGATTATTGCAGTAGAAGTTTGACCTTTCTTTCTGTTTCTTGAGACAAGTGCAGAGTTTAACATAAAAGCACCTGAGGAAGAGCACTCATGTCCTTCAGTGACTACTTTTTGACTTCTCCCTTATGGAAAGGGAAGATTTAGGAGGATTTTTTATTCTTAGGGATGCCTCAGCAAATAAAGGTATGTGGGTCTGGAGAAATCCCCCTCTTCTTGTGAAAAGGAGGCTCAGATAGGCTACTTAGCTCTTAAATTAAAAAAGTAAGAAGTCATGTGGTATTCATATATGATTCAGTCTAATCAATGACAGGAAATGACTAGTCTCCTTTAATAAAACTCTCTCTTCTCAGTTGTGTTCCTCTCACAACTATCCCTTGGGACCTGAGTATGACTAAGAAATCCTGATTGTAAGCACTGACTCACAGGAGTGGCCTTGACTCATTTCAAATAAAGTGTCAGCTATTTGTCAAGTCATGGTAATTGCAAGTGAACTTCTAAATTATTCACTTGTTCAGTTGTGGAAAAATTTAACGTCTCAAATTACCAACTGATCCAAATATTTTTTTTTCCTAGTAAAAGGAACAATTATGTGTCTAAAGGCTATTATTCTCTGTCTTATTCACTGTTGGGTTTAGCAGTATGCTCAGAAAAGTTCTAGATTTCAGCACTTATTGAAAAGTTGAAGAAAATATAAATCTGCATAGATTACCATATCAGAAATATGGGTCTACTTTGAAGCATTAGTTTTCACTATTGAAGTAGTGATTATTATTAAAATGGCTATTCTTATTTTAAAAAAAACTTTACTCATTTATTGAGAGAGAAGAAGAGAGAGAGGTCTCTCATGCTGAGCTCCTCCTCTCAGCCTTCTACCCACTGACTACCTTTTTCCCTCTATTTTTGCCATTTTATTTGATTAAAAAAATTATTTTATACTTTCTATTTACATTTTATTGTACATATTTATGGAGTACGATACAGTTTTTCAAAGCATTCATGTCATGGGTAATAATCAAATCAAAGATATTACCATATCCATTGTATTTTTATGAAGAACTTTAATTATATTATTCACCTTTGATTTTCACTATACTACTTTTTTTAAGAGCTACTGATTACTACTATTACACAGCAAAATATATCACAATAGGAATAATCTTAATACTCTCAGATTTCTTCCATTTTAGTTTCATTGATATGGGTTGAGTATCATAACATTCAGTTATTGTCAAATTACTAACTTGAAACTGAAAAAATAGAAAGTGATGTTATATTTGGTAAAAATTTGTGTCATTTTGATTTTCAAACATATTTTGATTTTCAAACATATTTTAAAACTCAGGATATAAAACTCAGGATATAAAAGTCTACATGAATATTATAGATTATGCATAGAATACATTTTATTTTTTTCTAGTTTAATAGAATCCCAGGAGATTATGACATCTTTATTTTTAGTTGCAGATCAGATCTTGAGCTAACATGTTTCCATAATCTACATATAAAGTGCATTTGATACCTTGTAGTGTGTACTTCTTAGAATAATAAATTCTATCTAATGCAAAATTATAATTAAATCAATATAACTATGTACTACCTATAACTGGGGGCTTTGCTTCAATAAAGTGAAATATTTAGAAGAGCATAAATGTTTTATGTGCTCGTGCAAATAGAAAAATTTCATAAGGTAATCAAGATGAAATGCCAAGAAGTTGGTTGTGTAGCTTGAACACTTCAGAACTATGTCTGGCAAGCTCGTGTGGTCAGTGGGAGGTGAAATCTGTTACACAATGTGCACAGCAAGACTTAGCTCCAAGTTGCATCAGCCTATAAGAATGTTTATCTTTGTGGAATTGCAAGAGTGGTCCTGAGAGTGACTATTCGCCCACTCACCATTGGGTTATTGGCCTTCTCATCAAAGAGATGGTTGGTCTTGAGTAAGAGCAGAAGGTAAACTTACTATTATCATTCTGGAGTAATGAGAAGACACAAAGTTATCAAGTTGTATTACACTCTCTGTAATGTTTCCTCCATTTATGTATGAAAGAGGCAAATTTCTATCACATGTGTTACATATTGAAGGGCAACTGATGGAATACTGAATGGACTCTGTGCTCAAAAAAAAAAAAAAAGAAAAAATCAGTCCACATAAGATGAAAACACTTTTATTCAGTTGTGGTGAATCTTTGCTGGCCAGCATAATTTCAGAACCCAGTGAGTACACAGTCAGAGGAAAGCATTCTGAGTGTTGCTGTGTGACCATTCCCCATAGAATGAGGAGTGTTTAGAGATGAGTTATCATCAAGGAAGAGAACTTTTGAAATGTGCAGAATAAGCAAAACATGGATATGATGGGAGTAGGGTTCTCCAGAGAAATATATATGTATAAATGTATGCATTTCTTTCTTTCTTCATAGAACTGGCTCCTCCAGTGATGGACTCCGAGGATCTGCCATCTGCATGCTGGAGGACTGTGGTGGAATGGCAGAGGTGCATTGTTAGGGTAAATCCCAGGCTTAGAAACAGAAGTTCTGATGTCTGAAAGCAGAAGATGGATACCTCTGCTCATGAAGAGAGAGTTCACCCTTTCTCTGCCATTTTGCTCTTTTTAGGTCTCCAAATGGATTGGATGATGTCCATTCAAGTTAGGAAGACAGGTCTTCTTTATTCAGTCCACTGATCCAAAAGCCAATCTTTTCCAGAAAGACCCCCAGAGACACACCAACAAAATGTATCTGGGGTGCCTTAGCCCAGTCAAACTGAAGGCAAAATTAGTCAGTTTGGGGCCCAGTAGGTGGTGTGGTGGTTAAGGTGCTGTATTCCCACATGACTTGATCACTGTTCATGTCCTGGACCTGACCTGGTCACTTGCTTTCTTACTTTCCCTTTCTCTCTCTCTGGTCAAATTAAAATAATAATAATAATAAATAATAGCAAATAAAATTAAATTAATAAATAGTTCTTTAAAAAATATTTAATTGTTACAAAGTAGAACAGTGATATCCACTGCAAAAAGATTGATTGGTGCTCTGTTGGGCAATAGGCATTGAAGAGAGAGCTTTCCAGGTAGATAAGATTATATAAACTTTATAGTTACCCATTCATTGTGGTAGAGAAATAGCCTCTTTTGAAATACAGATTTAGCCTTTAGCTAAACATGCATCAAATATCTTAATATTAGATGAGTTATCAACACTCTAACACATAGCTGGAAATTAGGGAAATTTTCTTGACTTTTATCTAAAATTAGTATTTTTTGGTGAATACATATTTTTATTTTATTTTATTTATTCTTATCATAATCCTGTTTATATTACATTGAGTCACATATATCCTTACACTGTATTACATTTCTTTTTCCAGAAGGAATGCCATGCATATCAGTCAAGACAGAGACATTACTATCTACATCATCATCATCCAATAGCTTTTCATCATTTTTCCCAGATTATTATTATTTTTATTCTCATTTTTTTAAACATTCAAGCACTATATATCATTTTGCTTGTAAAAAGAATTTACTCAACATGAAAAATAGTCTCTTTAATTTAACAAAATCTCAATTAGATTCATGGATTTGGTATAGTATCTACTTCATTTTTTTCCCTTTTTGCTTAAAGAAACATTCATTTGTGAGAGAGAAAGATGGAGAGGAAGAAAGAGAGTGTGTGCATCCCCCCAACAGTCATGGTCATGACTAGGATTCTAATGAGATGAAGAAAGGGAGGAATCCTAGGCACATGCTCATATGTTCAGGGTGTTTTTCAAGCCATCAGGGATGGGACTGGAACTCTGGTTGACCATGTAGAATCCAATTTTTCTCTCCATAGTGCTTAACTGCTGTACTACAGGGCCATCCCAGTTTTCTTCTTTTTAATGGGACTAATCTATAGGTCCTATTAACCTTTGCAAATTTGTAATTATACCAAAATGTCCTTAACATTTAGATAAAATATTCAGTAGCAACTTAATGGTGACTACACCCTTACTTATGTATTTGACTCTGATTCATCATTTCCTGATCAATGTTTCTTTATGTAATTTAAGTGCCAATATTCCTCTGAGTTTAATGTTAATTAATAATATAGCTCTAGTCTTTGAAAGATGTGCATTTCTGTGATCTCCTTTTCTTTCTGTAATATTGCTGGAAATTTCCAGCAACTAAATTCAAGTACACTAAATCACCATATCTTTAAACTTATGTCCTAAACCCAAAATGCTTATTGAGATTAATATAATTTAATCACTGAATTGAGTCAGGCACATATCTAAAAGCTAAGTGTAGATCTGGAAAGTAGTTTATTTCTAAACAATGAGTAAATTGTACTTTAAAAATTTTCATTTGCTTTTTTTGGGGGACTAGCAGATGGTGTAATGGTTATGGTGGTAGATTCCCAGGTGGTTGACTGCAGTTTGAGTCCTGAACCTGTTGACTTAAAACACATGTGAAGAGATCAAGATGTGGTCCAATGATCACATTGCTGGATTTCCACATGGTTGAGCATGGTTAAAGTTCTGGACCTGGTAACTTGGCACTCATGCCAGGCACATATGCATGCATGCCCAAAATCCCAAGAGGAAGAATGGAGGAGAAGGGATTGTGGTGTGGCCCTTACCCCTGGGGGGTGATTTCTCTCTTTCTGTCTCTGTCTTTCTCTGGCAAGCACACATGCATTGTAGCAAAAATCTCTCTAAAAATAAAAAGTCTTGGGATTAGCAGATGGCATAATGGTTGTGTCACTGATTTCTCACATAGTCGACTAGTTCAAGTCCTGGACTTCGTGGCTTAAACCTCACGCCAGGTGCATGTGTGTGCATGCCAGAAAATTCTGAGAGGAGAATGGAGGAGAATGGATTGTGGCATGGCCATTCTCCCTGAGAGATGATTTCTCACTTTCTATTTCTCTGTTTCTTTGGTGAGCACACATGCCCTATAACAAAAATCTCTCTCAAAAAAAAAAAAAAAAAAGTGAAAAGTCTTATATTTTCTGTTTTAAAGAAATAATTGGTCTTTTCTTGGAATCAATTTTAGAAATGAAGTTTAGATTTTTATGCTTGCTAAACAGATGTTTACAGAATAACGTATATGGTCTCTAGATCCTGAAACAGTCCCGGCACTTTAGTTCTCACTTTCTGAGGCTTCAACCCTTACTCTGTTGGGTATCAAGCTATTAAATTTTTCACAGAATTTTGTTTTAGTTTAAATGATAAGATAGTTTTTTGTGGAAAAGCAATAGTGTACATGGTAACATAGCAAAATTAGATTGGAAACGTTAGTCAAGTTATATCAAATTAGAATATAGTCCTTAAATTACAGAAATGGTGAAAGAGAGAGTTATTTTAACAGAGAAATTTATAAGAGAATTAGCACAGACACTGGAGCTTGAGATCATTCCAATTACTGTAGTGAAATCAGTGATGGTCAGTAGGGGTAGTGTAGAGGCAATGCAATGTTCCATGATGCTAGACCCACTGAAGAAGGCCTTGGTTTCATGTCCTGGGGTCTCCCTGTACATGCAGAATGCACACGTGTGTCCATGATCAAGGGCGGACTGATGCTGGGGATGGATCATGATGTGAAGACTTTGTTGGAGATGTTGTCACTCGCTCTTTCTTCCTGTCTCTGTCTTTCACTTTCTCCTCATAGAAGAAATAAATAAGACAGGTATTGTATGTCTCACATAATATTACAAATACTGAATGTCTGAGCTCTATAGCAGAAACTGAAAGATTAGAAGGTGTGGCAGCAAGGAGGGCAATGTAGATCTAGAGACAGTATAGCAGGGCATGAGGAATAGGGAGTGGGTGAGAAGGGATCAGAGAAAAAAACAACCAAACAAAACACTTAAGAGATGAATATGAAAAGTTACCTGTTGATGATAATGTACATGATAATGTCTTTGACTTGAGTAATATGCACTGTATTCATGCTGGGAAAATCCATGCTGTACAGTGAAAAGATGTACAGTGACTAATAGAAATAAAAAGAATAAGTAAATAAAAAGGGCCAGTCTGTGATGTGGTCGTTAAGGCAGCTGGATCCCAAGAGAAAGGAAGAACGGAGACAAAGGGATTGCTCTGGGATTTCCACTGTGGGAGGTGCTTTCTCGCTTTCACTTTCCCCCTCTCTCTCAGTCTCTCTCTTTCATTTTGCTGTCAGAGACTTCACTTTATTTGCTTATATAAGGCATTATTTATGAATGACTTATGTTTAATTAAAATAATTTAAGGATCCACACTGACTAATATTTTAGGTAAATATGAAATTAAAAAGCATACATTAAATTTATCTACTGATTTTATTTGAGGAAGCATTAAATATATTTTATTTGAGAGAAGTCTTGAATGAATATAATCATCTTGGACAATAAATAATACAAAATTCTGCTTACACTCCCCTAATAAATAAGATAGAAAAGAGAAAAAGAGACACGAGTTATGTTCTAGAGGCCAAGAACAGTGGACTAAAGTGCTCTTGGAAACCCGCCTGGTGAGCCAGGGTGTTTTTCTGTTTGTCAGTGTGTCACCACTGTGGCTCCTTTCTCTTATTTATGGAAAACAGGACAAAGACTGTTCAGAGTTAGCTCAGAAGCTTTTTTTTTTTTAATTCTCTCCCAAATTAACCATTAACTAGAAAGTTTATATAAAATCTATGAACTGAATTTGTAAAATATATTGGCCTTAAGTCTTAAAAGAGAAGCGTAGTACCTTGAAAGGAATGTCAGGAAGGCCACGCTGACCTCCCCATAGGAGCAGACAAACCCATATACAAGAGAATGACATCTTCACACAGTAGGAAGCATCTTGTCTGTCAATCTAGAATCCCAAAGCCATCAAAATATCACTCAAAGGTGAAGACTGAAAAAGACATTTTCAGGAATGTAAAATTGAAGAGAATTTGGCAAAACTGTATGAAAGAACTATACTTTTTAACTGAGAGGGACAATGATAATGGACAAAAGCTTTCAAGATGCAAATTTGAAAGGAGCTCTGAATATAGCAATATATCAATAAATATAAATGAGTATTATGTTCTGTAAAACTATGTTGTCCATGACGTGTGGGTTTCTTTTTTCTTTTTCTTTTTCTTTTTTTTTTCTTTTGAGAAGTTTTTGCTATAGATCGCATAAACTCGCCAGAGAGACAGAAAGTGAGAAATCGCTCCTCAGGGTGGGATGACCACACCGCAATACCTTCTCCTCTCTTCTCCTCTTGGGAATTTGGGCATGCACACGTGCATCCTGTGTGAGCCTTAAGCTGATGGGTCTGGGACTCGACTTGTGGTCAAACACAGGGAAGTCCAGCAACATAACCATTATACCATCAGCTGGTCCTGTGGTGTTTAAAATAAAGTAAATAAAAGGAATTTAATCACATGAGAGCTCTACCCTAATGACTATTACTTCCTAAAAGCCGTGTCTTTTTTTTTAGGCTTTTGCCATAGGACACATACAATTGCTAGAGAGAGAGAGAGAGAGAGAGAGAGAGACAGACAGACAGACAAACAGAGATAGTAAGTGGGAAAGTGAGAAATCATTCTCTAGGGGAGAGGACCAAGCTGTAATCCCTTCTTCTCTTTTCTCCTCCTGGGATTTTGGACACACATGCACGCATGCCTAGTGTGATTTTCAAGCTGCCAGATCTAGGACTTAAACTGTGGTCAGCCATGTGTGATTAAGCACTTCAATCACTATGCCACCTGCTGGCCTGAAGCCCTGTGTCTTAATACTATCACTTTGACCATTTAAATTTCAAGGCAGGAATTCTGGGGTCATGTTGAGGTGACAGTGGCCTCAATCTGCTGACACCTGAGGCAATGCTTCCACTCCTGAACTATGCATGCTACGTGGTCTGGATGGTAAGGCCTTTGTCAAATTAAAATATTGTCTACAAGTATTTGGCTTGAGAAGCTATATTTTTTCCTAATGAGGATTTAGTTATATTGAGTTGCAATACAAAATATCACCACATTTCTTTTATTTTATGGTGAAACTAATAATAATATATTCTGCATCTATATACACATATATATACACACAGTGCAAATCTTATAAGACAATTGCAAATATGTCAAAATGAAAAAAAATATAGGTTGTACAATCATAAATGATGTGCCTCTCGGGCACATCAGCATTGCTATAGTGTCCTTACTCCACAGGAATAGATTTTCTTTTACTCTCACGGCAAATATAAAACAGAGTAGTTTTGTGCACCTGACCCCCTCACCAAATTTTAAGTGTTAGAGAATCTGAAAGGACCAATACTAATGCATGTGATATATACTTTGTAGGTTACTGAAATAGACTGAGTAGAATTATAATAGAAAATGTAAAATGTTCAGACAATGAATAAAACTGGTGGTTTTTGTGTATGGTAAAACTTCTCTGTGCTGCTGCCATTTTCAGATGTGCTCTCAAAGCATGGGACAGGGGAGCCTTTAGAGTCTTGGCCCTATTCTTTGTGCTTTCACTATCTAGGTCAAAGCTTTCTCTTTCTTCTTTCTTTTTAAGTTTTATTTATTTGTTTCTTCTATGAGAGAGAAAGAGAGAGAGAGAGAGAGACACTCCTGACAGGGTTCCCACATGGTGATCCATTTTAGCTCTCTCCTGGCCTGGATTGTGGAACTCTGTGCATATGCCCAAGGAAGTCCTAGGATGTGAACAGAGGGCCAGTGTGTGTCAAGTGTCACCACTGTACCACCACCTACTCTTCCCCCGCTCCCAATGTCCTCTCTTCTCTCCTTCCTCCCTTTCTCTCTCTCTCTCTCTCTCTCACACACACACACACACACACACACACAGAGAAAAAGATGGGAAGGAAATTACTATAAAGAACCATAGTGAAGCGATCTAGCATTATGTTTAACACAATAAAAAAGAAAATAACACCAAACAATGAAAGAATCTAGGGTAAGGAAGGAGATTTAAAAGGCAAGCACCGTATTGCAAAAATCTCTCCGGAAATAAAAAAAAAAAAAAGGCACTCAAACACTAGTCTCTTTCTCTCTCTCCTTTCTTTCTTTCTTCTAGTCTTTCTTTGTCCTCTCCACTATAATGATAATGCATGTGTAAATGCCCATTATACTGATTCACAAGATTTAATGAACTCAATAACTTTTTTAATTTTAGAGATACACTATGCCATAAATGCACCAAATTATGTTTTAAATAGCCATATTTCAGGCTCATAAATACAAAATTAATTCCTTCCGTTGGTATTAGCTATTAAAGTAGTTAGTGTAAAAATTGCAGCGTTGTTTTTTTCCAATATCATTGTAGTTATTAGACTAATGCATTTCTTATGTAACCTGTACTTCTGGATTGACTGAAAGGACTTGTACTTAAAAGAGAAGATATACAACAAATCCCAAGAGGCTAAATTTTTCTTTTTTTCTCTTTAAACTTTGTTGATTAAAACATGGCTGCTTTCTCTGACTTAGATTGGCAAGGTGTCAGAATCTTGATGAATTGTTTAAGCTCTGAATATGGTTGCAATGTAAGCAGGAGGAAATGTGAAACTCTTGGGAAAAGTGAATGTCTTCTTGGAATACAAAGTAAGGCTGCAGACAAGGTATGAAAAGATATAGAAAGAGAAGATATGAATTATTTGGCTTTAGCAGAAGTAATTACATGTAAAACCAATCATAGAGGGAAGTGCTCAAAAATGAATTCTTTATATGCAATAAGCAGTCTTCCTGATCATATGTGTAGTCAACCAAAGACAGCTAAAACAGTTCACAGATTGAAATACAGCCACCTCTGGAGCCGAATTGAGCCAGGAGTTGCTGCTAGTTTATCAAGTAAGTCTGTGAGGTGAAGGGTAAATCTCTTTAGCTTGGGAAATTCCTGTAAGAGTTTGGTTGCTATATAGTTACTACTGCAGTGAGCGCTGGGGCAACTGATCATGCTCCCAGATACAATTCTCATTTTAGAAGAAAAAATAAAATGATTTATCACTTTGAAATTGGTTCTCTTAAAGTTCCCAATCTCTTCCATTAAAATTGAGTTCAACAATATATTAAGGAGAGCTTCATAAATACCATGGTACAATGCTAATGTCTGATTGCAATTATTAGGATTATTTCTAAAACTCTTGAATAGAAGAGATTTGTTTTGCCAGTGAAAGTTATCGTCAACAGTTTGCAAATGTAGAGAATATGAAGGAATGGCTACGTTATCCATGACCTTGATATTCTTAGACTTCCTGGTGAATGAACATTGGCTGTTTTAGAGTCAGGTATGTATGGATTATATCATCTGGTGATGATTTAGTTTTATTAGGTTGTCAGGAAAATCATGACACATTTTTATATGTTTTTCTTTATAAAAATATGTCATGACTTTCCCAAGGACCCAACAGAACACCATGTAGAAAAATTGTGCATCTATAAATATTGTACTTTTTATGATGGAATTTCTACTAATATTTACAATGGAAATTCATTTAATATGAGGTTAGTTGGGATCCTTTATATCTTAAGAAATTCAAAGTATTTGGGTTACCTAGTTTTCCATAATTAATGTGAATATTTTAGCATATTCTCTTGAAGTATTAATAAACATTCTCCCTTCAGTATCACATTGCTTCCCAGGTTCTTTGCTCCATTCAGGCAGTTGGAATTTTCTACTTTCATCATCTCAGAGAACAAACAATATAGCAGAATGTAGAGCTAATTATTATTGGCATTTGGATTACAAATTCTGATGTTGAAAACGGAGGGAGTTAGGGACAATTTTCTGGGTTGTATAATACATTTTGGAGAATAGCTGGGGCAACTGATCATGCTCCCAGATACAATTCTCATTTTAGAAGAAAAAATAAAATGATTTATCACTTTGAAATTGGTTCTCTTAAAGTTCCCAATCTCTTCCATTAAAATTGAGTTCAACAATATATTAAGGAGAGCTTCATAAATACCATGGTACAATGCTAATGTCTGATTGCAATTATTAGGATTATTTCTAAAACTCTTGAATAGAAGAGATTTGTTTTGCCAGTGAAAGTTATCGTCAACAGTTTGCAAATGTAGAGAATATGAAGGAATGGCTACGTTATCCATGACCTTGATATTCTTAGACTTCCTGGTGAATGAACATTGGCTGTTTTAGAGTCAGGTATGTATGGATTATATCATCTGGTGATGATTTAGTTTTATTAGGTTGTCAGGAAAATCATGACACATTTTTATATGTTTTTCTTTATAAAAATATGTCATGACTTTCCCAAGGACCCAACAGAACACCATGTAGAAAAATTGTGCATCTATAAATATTGTACTTTTTATGATGGAATTTCTACTAATATTTACAATGGAAATTCATTTAATATGAGGTTAGTTGGGATCCTTTATATCTTAAGAAATTCAAAGTATTTGGGTTACCTAGTTTTCCATAATTAATGTGAATATTTTAGCATATTCTCTTGAAGTATTAATAAACATTCTCCCTTCAGTATCACATTGCTTCCCAGGTTCTTTGCTCCATTCAGGCAGTTGGAATTTTCTACTTTCATCATCTCAGAGAACAAACAATATAGCAGAATGTAGAGCTAATTATTATTGGCATTTGGATTACAAATTCTGATGTTGAAAACGGAGGGAGTTAGGGACAATTTTCTGGGTTGTATAATACATTTTGGAGAATACTTATCCAAAGCTTTCTGCTCATGAGTCAGGAAAATGATCCTGCATTGACAGGACTGAGAGTGCAAGCTGACCACTGCGATGTTGAAAGTTGCTGTGACATTCGGGAGGAGATTCTGAGCCCTGCACACTAATCCCCCATCCCAGCAAGGGTACTGAATCAGGTTTGGTGGGAAGGGGTAGGAAATGCCTGGACATATTTGGAGAAACCAAGAATAGAAAGAGAAAGTACCATCTCTTCAAGACAGTGGCTGAATCAAGAAGAAAGACCACAAAGCTTTATGGTGTGTCTACGCAGCTCTGACCTAAGACACCTGGGGCTTAGAAGTAGCTGAGAGACATGACGAGATTTTATTTTTCTCAAGAGGATGGCATTTTGTGCAATCTGATTGTGCGCACATATTTATAAGTGGAGACATTCATGTGTGTCTACACACACATATCTGTGTGTTTAGGTGTACACACACATGCACATGTGTCTCAGTAGATGTCAGTGCTGATGTGCTCTCTACCTACCATTTCACTGTTACTATTCTCGCCTAGTGTTGCCTAAATCCTTTCCCACTTGATACAAGCTCAGAGAAAGAGTGGGGATGAGAACTGGAAATTGTCCTTTATTTTTATTATTATTATTAGGCGTTTGCCACAGGACACATGTGCTCACCCGAGAGAGATAGTGAGAGGGGAAAGTGATAAATCATCCCTCCATAAGGGATGGTTATACCACAATACTTTCTCCATTCTCCTTCTGGGATTCTGAGCATGCACGCACATGGACCTGGCATGATTTTCAAACCACCAGGTCCAGGACTTGAACCATGTTCTGCCATGTAGGAGTCAGTGCCTTAGCCACTATGCAACCTATTGGCCCCCCGAACGATCCTTATTTGAGTTTCCATCATTCAACTAATTGGGGGCTGGATATAAAAAATAATTTTCAGTTATTGTAAAAGATTATTAAGAATGTTACTTGACTTTCTATTTAGAGAAGCAAGGCATTTATGGGAAAAAGAAATGGATTATTATCTATTGAAGATAACTTTATAGTATTGTCAGCTGAACTAGTGAGAAATGTACACAGGTTGGAATATGTACTTTTTAAGCTAAGTAACGTGATTAAATGTAGAAAATAAATTGAAATAAAAAATACAAAATTTAGAAAAAAGAATGTTACTTGGAATGGTGTATGTACTAAGCTGCAAACTTACTAGTAAGAATAAAAGCAATGATGGGCCAGCCTGTGACCTGATAGTCAGAGCAGCTGGATTCCACATGGACGACCACACAGTTCGAATCTCAGTCCTGGCTGCTGGAGAAGCATGCTGGGCATGTGTGCACACTCAGATTTCTGAAAGGAGGGAAAAATGGAGTAGAAGGGATTGTGGTGTGACCATTTCCTGCTCTCTCTCTCATTCATTAGAGTGAATGTACCTCCTAGGAAATTGAAAACATAAAAATAAAAGGATAAAAATAATGAGGGTAGGAAACCCTTAAAAGACACAATTTTCTTATCCAGGTCACTTGAGCTGGCAATTGTTAGGCAAAGACTCAGGCAATACACTGGCGGCTCTAAAAGCTGCTCCTTCAGCAGGAAACGTCTGGCTCCTCCCTGCTCTAGTATTTCAACCTTCAGGTGAATCCCTCTCCCATTTCTGTTCGACAGCTCTTGCCAAACTTTGAGTGACTCTTATTCTTCTCTGCTTTGTGATCCTATTTACTGTCTTGCCTAGGATGTCCTTTTGCTGCTTCTTTACTTCAATGTTTGCCTCTTTTTTTTCTCTATTTATTTGGTATTCAACTTTTCTTAGAAATTGGGTTGTCCAGGCTTCATCTTGTATAGATTTCTTATTGGCTAGAGGGTTCCTTTCAGGCCTTTCTTGAACTAAGTCTCCTTCTTTGACTAATCACACATTGGTTTAGTTCCTTAGCTCACATGATTCCAAGACAATGCCTTCTGCCTAGGCAAACCTCAGGCTGCACTGTGAAGCTTTGCAGGCTGAGAGAGTTTACTCTCAGACACCTGTTACAGTCTACATGAACATTGTATCTAACTCTTTCCTGCCAGGCAGCAAGGACTTAAACATCTTCAGACAAGGCTACCTAAAATAACCCAGTAGTGAGGATGTAACCTCATCCTTATCTACCCTTATCCAAAGGGTTATCAACCTAGATTTACCTCCAGGTATTGCATTCAGAGGGCAAGCTACTTGCCCTGAGACAGTCTTTACAATGTCTATGTTAATTAATTCATCCATTCATTTATTCACGTCTCAAAGGTCTTTGTGTATACCAATAATCAGAAACAAACACCTTGGCATAGTGCATTGTATTCCAGTATGAGAAGAGGAGACGCACACAATAAGCACACTGAATAAGACAGTATGTTGTACTCTAGAAGGCAACATGTGCTAAGCAAAATAGAAAAAAAGTGAAACAGGGCAATGTACATGGGAGTTGCAATTTATAAATAGGATGATTGGTGTGAAACTCATTGACAAGATGGTGTTTGATTTCATCTCTAGTTTTATTTCAATCCTGTCTAGTGATTTCTGCTGTGACTATTTAGGTGAGAGTGAGGTGATGGTAAACAAGAGCCATCTAGCCCTGATTCTGGAGTAAATTGGCCTGTGGATGAGAGTATTTATCAAAAGTGAAGGAAAAATAAAAATTAAAAAATAAAATAGAAAGGTGAGCATTCTAGCAGGATGAGTCAGCTACCTTTAACCTCGCAGCCCTGGTAGATGAACAGTCAAACCAATCGGGCATGAGCACTTAACTATAGCTCCAGAATATGGGAATAGAGGAAAAGGAAGTGTGTTTCATGGAAAGGCTGGCTATTTTATGAGGTCTAGTTTGATAACTCGGTGAGGGCAGGAGTCTCACAAGGTCTCAGATGATGTCAGAGTTCTTGAGAGGTAATGTGGATTCTGGTGTTTAAGGAGGTATTTATTTTTTAAGAATAATTTAATTTAATTTAATTTGACTAGAGAAGGACAGAGTGAAGTAGTAAAAGGGAGAGGAAATGTGAGAAAGGAAGCTACCAGGTCTGGGACTCGAACTGTGTTTGGCAATTTGGAAGTTCAGCACCCTTAATCACCACACCACTTGCCAGTCCCTCCCCAACCCCCTTTATTTCAAAGACAGGTATTTTGTTTTGCTGAGTGAAGTCTGCAGATTTGTACTGAGTCTATTTAGGGGAAAGTATTAATTTGATGTTTCTTCTGCTCTGTAACAAATGACTATAAACTTGGTGACATAAAACAACATATACCTATGTTCTGTGATTCTGGAGATCTGAAGTCCTAATGATTGGCAGGCTCCAAATCTTGTCTAAAGGACACTATTTCCTTTAATATTATTATTTTTTCAGTTTTATCACCTCAACCTCTGCTTTTACCATCACATCACATTCTCTGACTGACATTCCTGCCTGCCCCCATGAGGACCCTTCTTATGATCCCCCCTGGGGGGTGATTTCTCGCTTTCTGTCTCTATGTCTCTCTCTGTCTGTCTGGCGAGTGCACGCGCCCTACAGTGAAAATCTCTCAAAAAAAAAAAACAAAAAACAAAAAACTCACGCCAGGCGCGTGTGCGTGAGTGTCCAAGATCCCGAGAGGAGAATGGAGGAGAAAGGATTGCGGCGTGACCATCCCCCCTGGGGGGTGATTTCTCGCTTTCTGTCTCTAAGTCTCTGTTTGTATGTCTGGCGAGCACACGCGCCCTATAGCGAAAAACCTCTCCAAAAAAATAAAAAAATAAAAAATAAAAGTCCCTTTTTCTATATAACATGATATATAACATGTTCACAGGTTTCTGGGGTTAGGACATGGATACTTGGGGCGAGGGAATTGTTCAAAATGCCATAGAGAGAGCGGCAGAAACCGAGAGTTGCCCCCCTTTTCTACTTTTCCCCCCAATGACTTACACACTTGGCATTTAAAAAATCTGCTGAACAACATTTTAATATTTTGGAATACTGGTTAGAAAGATCACTAAATTGATGGGCTGTTCAGGAAACCCACATATCTTGTCTGGAATAAGAGTAATGGGCCCCTTAAACATAGGCTCGATGCCTAAGTACTTTTGGTCTACATGGCCAATTTGCTTATTACCTACTCATAAAGTCAGATAGAAATAACTTGGAACCACAGCAGAGAGACTACTACGGAGGACTCCAATCTACAAGTAATTTTTGTTTTGTTTTGTTTTAGTTTTTGCTATAAGGCATGTGCACTTGCCAGAAAAAAAAGTGAGAGGTGAGATAGAGACAGAGAGAGAGAAAGAGAGCCAGAGAGAAATCACCCTCCAGGAGGGATGCCACATTAAAATACCTTCCTCGTGGTTCTTCTTAGGATTTTGGGCATGCATGTACATGTATACAGCAAGATTTTCAGATTCCTAGTTCCAGGACTCAAACCATGCAGCTGGCGATGTGGGATCTAACCTCAATGCCACCTGCTGGCCTATCTACGAGTAATTTTACTCTGCACCTTTTATTCACATTGTGCTCAAAACCAATTTGATTCTTTACCATCACTCTTCAAAGTCACAATTAACTAAGTATAATACATCTTACCAATATATCAAGTTAAACCTTTAGTTCATTGTTTCTATTTGACCTGTGCACAAATAACCCAATGCCTCCTGACTACCACCAAAGGAATTAATTTAGCAAAATCTTAGCTTAGACTATGTGCTCATTTTTATAGGAAGACTTAAAATCCATGTCAACCAAAGTACTGATATTTTTATTTATTTTGTTTGGTAATCATTGTATAGGATGCATCTCATAATATTACTTATTATTATAAAACACCAAATCAAATAATTTAGAATTTTCAGTGAAAGAAAAATAGAATGTTTGATTTAACTTCAGTAAATATTTCCTAATAAATGCCATTATCTTCTTCCTCAACTTCATTGGTCTTTTACAACAGCATTTTACAGTCTACCACAGTCAGCCAAATAGATCTGCATGCCTGCTCAATTCTAATTGTTTTAATTTCTTTCTTTATTTAATTTACTTACAGAAAGGAAAATTTAATGTGATGATTAATTTTGTGTATTAACTTCACTTGGCCAAAAAGTATCCAGATATTTAGTCAAAAACTATTCTGGGTATTCCTTTATGAGTGTTTTGGGACAAGACTGATATTTAAATCAAGGAGTCAGCAGGTGACATGGTGGCCAACCACATGGCCAACCACAGTTCAAGTCTTGGATCTGAGGGCTTGTTTTCTCACTTTCTACCTCTCTCTCTGTGTGTCTCTCTCTGGTCAAAGTAAAAAATAATGATGATAAATAAAATTTAATAAATACTTCTTTAAAGAAAAGAAATCCTTTTTTAAACAATTTAAACTTGGGACCAGCAGTTAGCGTAATGGCTATGTTGCTGGACTCCTACGTAGTCGACCACGGTTTGAGTGCTGGACCCAGTGGCTTAAACTCACGCCAGGCACATGTGCGTGTGTGCCCAAAATCCCGAGAGGAGAATGGAGGAGAAGGGATTGCAGCTTGGCTATCCCCCCTGGGGGGTGATTTCTCACTTTCTGTCTCTCTCTGTCTCTCTCTGTCTGTCTGGCGAGTGCACATGCCCTATAGCAAAAAAACAAAAAGAAAAACAAACCTCTAAAATAAAATTTAAACTTTATTGCTTTTAATTTATTTTAATTTAACCAGAGATATACAGGGGGGGGTGGGGGAGAAAGTAAGCCGAGTGAGCCGCCAGGTCTGGGACTCAAACAGTGGTAGGTCATATGGGAGTCCAGTGCCCTTAACCACCATACCACTTGCCGGCCCCAAGAAACCCTTGAAACAAAACAAAACAAAACAATTTAAACATTTAAAGCTGGTGCACTCCATATTGTGGAGAGGAGAGACTCATCCAAGTAGTCAAAGGCCTAAATAGTACAAAAGGCTGACTCCCAGGTGGGAGAATTCTTCTGCTTGATGACCTTGAAACTGGGGACTATCTCCTAGATTTTGAACTTGCCAATCTCCTAATTCTTTGTAATACGGCTCTTGGTATAGTCCTGTCTCTATGTACCTGCCTCTCTATCCCATTGATTCTGTTTACCTGCAGAACCCTAATACATATTGTAAATTCCCATCAACAATTTTTAAGTAGGAAAATGTAAAGAATTAGAGAGGTTTCCTCAAATTGCTTGATGTAGTAACCGTTTGGCCAGATGCCTTATGAGAGAAGAGGTTGCTTATAGCTAAGCAGTGGTTTTGTCTCTCCTGTCAAACTCAGAGTACAGATGCCTCTTGGGTGCCATCTTTCTTGGATCAGTCCAACGGTCACTCACCCTTGTTGAACCAACCAACTGCTCAAGTCACCTGGTAGCCCCTTGTCTTGGGTGCACTGTGTGTCCAGGGTTCTTGGTCCTGCTTCTTCTCTGATGCTACAGTCCAGGCTGTCTGTAGGAATCAGCTTGTCGCTGACCCAACAGGCCTGAAGGTGTGAGAAAGTCGACACCTCGTGAGGCAGCTTTGGATTAGCCTAACATAGTGGGTAGATAGCCTCCTTTCTATGTCCTGGCTAGTCAATTCCATAATGTGTTCTATACAACTCCTCACTGTGCCAGCAGGATCAAGCCCCAGCTGTCCTCAGCAGTGACCAGAAAGGCCCCTGCTGTATTAGTTTTATTTATTTTTTTCCCCACCTTAGGTGTTTTAGATTTCCTAGTTTCCTAGTTCTATTCCTTGGCATCAGTTTCCAAACTAAATTTATCATATGTGAGCTCTTGTCTTAGGCTTTGGTTTCAAGGGAAAAGCTACCCTAAGATACCTGTGTTTTGTGTTTCCTATTGTCTTCTTTAGTGTCTTGTTAGTTCTTTTATTTTTTTTTCTTTCATATCCATTTTGTCACTGTGCTTTTTTAGAGGTAAAATAAAGTGATTTCGTCGTCACAGAAGACTACCTCGAGGGATGCTTGTTACGATGTTCTGTATCCTGACCATGGTGGTGGATACAGAAGCCTACCCCTTTGCACAAAAATGAGTGGAACTCAGCACACACACACATGCATGTATACATGAAGATACAAGTACAATTTAGATAAAATCTAGAGATTGCATCAATGTCAGTACAGTCGTTATGCTATCATAATTCTGCTAGATGTTACTATTAGAGGAAACCCAGAAAGCATTATGTGATCTCTTTGTGTTGCAGCTTAGAATTGCATGTGAATCTACAACTATCTCAAAAGGAAAGCCTTAACTAAAGAAAAAGCTATTTAGCTTTTTATTTGACTATGGCTGTGCAATTCACATGCATACAAATTGCACTCTTTTAGCAGGTTAATAGCCAGTTTAAACATTTATATATACATTTGTATGAGCATCTCATTTAAATTATGAACTAATATTCAAAAGTCTATTTGGTGTTTAAATAAAAGCCACTTATTGGGCCTTTCTGCTTTGAACAAACTAGAATCTAGTAGAAACAGTTACATGTTCCATACAGAATTAAATTAAATTGGAAAAACATTCTCATTTACTGCTTTTAATATTTATTAAGAACAAGAGTACTTTTAAGATATTTGATCAGTTCTAGGAGAGTATATCTGTTATAAAATGAAGGCTTTATAAAAGTGTGCTGTGTATAGACGTTTAAAAAATTTTTCATAATTGTATCTGTACTCAGTTAAATCCATTAGAATGGTTTTTCAAATGGATTTTGTATCTATCTTTACATTAGGAAAAAAAAGATTTCACTTGGATGAATCAGCTAGTTCCCTGTTTCCTCAAAGTCCTGTACAGACTGAACTAATAATACTTAACAATTAATGATTTTTCCTCCTTAAAAGCTAGTTAAGTGTCAAACTAAAAAAATATTTTTTGCAATGAATCATTACTTTAAGAACTGACTTTCTTTTGAATTATTTGTAGCAATCCAGTGCAACTTTAGGAATGTGGGAAATAAAAATCTAACTGATCTAGTAATTTCTATTTAAAACCAAGCCTATTATCTTTTTCTGTAAACTCACTTCCCATTCCCAACAAATATCCACAGAGTTTACATTTGTCTATATCAGTCTTAAATGCTCTCTTTCTCTGTTTTAGTTACCCTTGGCCTATACCTTGACCTTCTGTTGCCTGTCTCAATAAATTCAGAATGCGAGCATTTACCTGCAGGAAATGTGAATGGTCCCCCAGAAATATAGCATCCTATAAAAACCAAAGCCAAAGGAAATGGAAAGGTGAGGTCTGGTATAATTTTCTCATCACAGACTCTCCCGCGCTTTTTCCTTTTAGGCTGAGACTCTGTGTTGACCTCTATCTGCTTTTATGTCTAGATTAATTCTGCTATTTCAGTGAGTCTGAATTTTCAAAATCATGTGGTTGGGATGACCTTAAAAAGTATTGACCTCTATCTAAAAAGATTATGGGGAAAAAAAATGATAGTGAGATGAACAAAAATTGAGACTTGCAGAGCAAGAAGATGTCTTCGAGATGATCTTACTCAACTTTCTAATTTCATAAAGAGGAAGGTGAAGGAAGAACAGTTGAATGATATGTTAGGCTTGTGTCCCTCTAACAGAGGCTGTCAAGGGCCGTAGGCCTTACTGTAGCATCACTGTTGACTCAAAACTAATCTTATGAGTCAGGGAAGCAGGAACCAACTTAGCTAAGGGCTGAATGATTCAGATTAAAATGGGAATTTCTAACACTCTCACTTTGAGTAGCCATTCACTGGCAGCTGCATGCTGGGAATTTAACCCGTTGACGGGTCTGTTTGTGCATTGCAGTTGTCTGTAACAGAGTAACCCTGCACTGTTATCTGACATGTCCTTTAACCTCCTTGCAAAATGTCCTTGAGAATTTTGGTTCTGATCTTTCCTTCTCATCTCACAGACTTTGCATAGATTGTAGAGGGCCCAAGATGGTCATCCCCTATGGAGGAAATGCACTCCTTGTCCCCAAACTCTTAGATGTTGATGACCTAACTAATTGCCTTAACAGCTCTCTTCTAAAAAGGTCTTTCTGCCTCTGTGGATCCATCTGGGGTCAGTACTAGTCCTTCCTGATGTAACTTTCCACTACCAGCTAAGGGGATCCCACAAGTACTTTATAATAGGAACATTTATTCTTCTTCATAGTATTTTCTACTGTTGTCCAACTTAATAAATAGGTTCTCTTCTGCCCAAATCTTGGTGAAATTAAACCCCAAAATTAGATCTTGTGAATTACGAGGTAGAAATAAGAGATGAGGAATGCTGGTATATGAAAGTGACACCTTCATAAATAATAGAGAATATAAATTAAAACTGTTCTAAACAGAGTCACTGTGGGCCAGCCTGTAATGTGGTGATTAAGGCGGCTGGATCCCATACAGCTAACTGTGCAGTCTAGTTTTGGACTTTCTGGTGTGTGTGTGTGTGTGTGTGTGTGTGTGTGTGTCCAAACTCCACAGGGGAGAGTGGAAGAGAAGGGATTGTAGCTCAGTCAACCCCTAGGGGGTGATTATTCACTTTTCTTCTCTCACTTTCTCTCTTTGTGCTCCAGCAAATGCATGTGCCCTATAGCTAAATTAAAAACAAACAAACAAAGCATTGTGTTCTCCCACCCACTTCCTTCATTTTCTTCTCTCTTCCAGCAGTCTTCTTCAGCCCCTAAACTATTATCCTTAATCACAATAATGGTAATAATGTGTACTATTTTGTGTTGGCTGTTGTATTTTCAATTTTTCTTTCATGTTACACCTTCATCTGTAATTCTCACTAGCTAATCAAAAAGTAATAGAAAAATTCAGTATAAAAAACAAAGGCCACAATGCAATTTTTTTTAATTTCAAAAATGTATTTGACAGATAGTCATACCATCACTTGCTTATACCAAAAAATATATATTATACATAAACAAACCTGAACAATATATATTTATTATGCATGTACATAAAAATTACAAAAGTTCTAAATTTTTTTAAGAATTATTTATTTTATTTTATTTTATTTATTATTATCATTTTTCAATTTGACGAGAGAGACAGAGAGAGAGGGAAAGTGAGAAAGCAAGCTGCCAGGTCTGGGACTCAAACCATGGTCAGCCATGTGGGAGTCCAGTGCCTCAACCTCCATGCCACCTGCCAACCCCAAGTTCTAAATTTTATCCTTTTTCTTTTTTTTTGGAGAGATTTTCTCTACAGGGTGCGTGCACTCACCAGACAGACAGAGAAAGACAGAGAGACAGAAAGTGAGAAATCACTCCCAGGGCGGATGGCCACGCCGCAATCCCTTCTCCTTCATTCTCCTCTCGGGATCTTGGGGACACACGCACATGCTCCCGGCGTGAGTTTTAAGCCACCGGGTCCGGGACGCGAACTGCGGTCGACTACATGGGAGTCCAGTGACATAGCCATTACGCTAACTGCTGGTCCCTAAATTTTATCCTGAATCTTTAGAAAACAGAATAAAAGATATATCATAATTAATTTTAGAAACTAAAGACTAATGCTACAAATTAATCCAATTAATATCGAAAACCCCATACAGTATGAGGCAAATGTGATCTGTTTAGTTTGAGATATAAAGCCTGACTAATCGAAATATCTTGGTTCTTTGAGCTAGTAATATGTATGGTGATGTTTATGTGCAAAATAAATAGAACTTTTCATACCTTTATTTATAGACAGTAGTTTTTCATAGAAGGAGTATTAATCTTCAAATAGTTTAATATTACAAATAATGAAATAGCTTTATAAATCATAGATATTGATCTAAACAAGTTACTCATCCAAAAGATTAAAAAGACAAAATAGAATGAAGTAATAGAACAAAACTAATGTTTTAGTTTTTCACTTTTAGTGACGGCAAAACCAGGCAATCCAATGAAGAAATACATTTTCAATCACATCTGTGAGTCTAAATATAACTTCGTAAGAAAATTGGATGCCAGATAGCAATATAAAAAATAGTGTATTGAAATAAGTATTTATGTTCTTATGAGTAAAGTTCTTTTATAATGACACTTCTTTTTTGTAAATATAGAACTCTAATACATGAAATATTACCACTGAGGTAGCAATAACTATATTTCACAAAATAGTCTGATAAAAATATCCTCATAAAAGAGAATAATACATAATTTAATTTTTAAACTCATTCAGATACTGATTTATAGTGATTTTTCTATCTTCCATTCCATGTAAAATATTTAAATATTTATAATCTTGACCTTATTTGTATTTGTTTTGTCTCCATTCAAAGGTAAGGATATGTTTTGTTCATTAAGATTTGTGTTGGCTTGTGTCAGTTAACTATTGTTGAATAATAAGTCACACTATAACTTAGTGACTTCTAATAAAAAGTTATTTTTTTAGGTGGTGGTGTGGTGGTGGGTGTTAGAGCAGTTAAGTGTGATGTTCCTTGAGGCTGACCTATTTGAGATGTTCCAGGTTCAGGCCCAGAGACCTCTCTGAATACACTGGGTAAATACATGCCCAATCTGGGGCTGGCTGAAGCTGGGGGTAGAGTCCAGTGTTGAGACCCTGTTGAGACCACTGGGGATGTTTTCTCCTCTCAATCTATCTCACTCATGGAAGAAATAAATTAATACATAAAAATAAGTTATTATTTCACTCATATCTAGACTGATTTGGTTTTACTCATTGGGCTGGACTTGGCTGAGTGAGACTGGGCTCATCGTCACTATTTTCAGAGATACGATATTGGGACAGCCAGAAGCCAGCTGGTCTGGGAAGACCTTGGCTGAGAAAACCAGACTCTGCTCAGATCCACAGGGTCTCTCATGCACAGGACTGTTAACTTGGGCTGTTTCTCATGGGTGGGGCTCCAAGAATGAGTGGAAATGAGCATTCTAAGAGCTCATGCGAATTAGAGTGCCAATCTAGATTCATAGAGAAGAATTGTAAAGTCAGGTTGTAAAGGGTAAGAGACACAGAAAGGGTTAAAGAACAAGGACCATTTTGACATCAATGAAACACACACCAGATGTTTTATTATTGAATTCATTAGGAATATTTAAGAAACTGAGAAGGGACTTTTTTTGGAGAGGTTTTTGCTATAGGGCTCGTGCGCTTGCCAGACAGACAGAGAGAGACAGAGAGATAGAAAGCAAGAAATCACCCCCCAGGGGGGATGGCCACGCCTCAATCCCTTCTCCTCTGTTCTCCTCTCGGAATATTGGGCACGCACGCACATGCGCCCGACGTGAGTTTTAAGCCACCGAGTCCAGGACATGAACCGTGGTCGACCGCATGGGAGGGAGTCCAGCGACATAGCCACTATGCTAACTGCTGGTCCCAAGAAGGAACTTTTTAAAAAGGCAGTAGCCATGGGTATTAAAAACAACCTTAAGAAAGGATTATTTTAACATTGTCTTTATTACTGATTTTGTTGACAGTTGCAAGTTACACAAAGCTTTGAGTATTTCTGTTTTCCAGGTTTAAACATGATCTTAGGCTATTGTATTAGTTTTTGTTTTCATATATTGATATTCTATTTATTTTTGAGCATCTGTAAAGTAATATACTTTACTGACATAGGGTGAAGCACCATCTGTTTTACTTTCAATGAGTTCAGTTTATCAGAGAGACAGCAAAGATCCAGGAAAAAAATCAGTGGTGGTTTTCCTTTTTTTTTTTCCCTAGGAGAGGTTTTTCTATAGGGCGTGTGCACTCGCCAGACAGACAGAGAGAGACAGAGAGACAGAAAGCGAGAAATCACCTCCCAGGGGGGATGGCCATGCCACAATCCCTTCTCCTCCCCTCTCCTCCACTCTCCTCTCGGGATTTTGGGCACACACGCACACGCGCTTGGTGTGAGTTTAAGCCGCAGGGTCAGGGACTCCGACCGCGGTCGACTACGTGGGAGTCCAGCGACATAGCCATTACTCTAACTGCTGGTCCCTAAGTTGTGGTTTTCTAAGTGCTATGTAAAATTCACTATGAAATCATGGATGAAGAAACGTCTGGGCCTTTCTGAAGGAGTGGGAGAGTTTCCTATAGAATAGAAAGCTTGATGTGCAGCTTAAAGAGAGAAGCAAGAGGCCATCAGTGTAGCAGGGAAGGGAAGACGATGCCAAGTCTGAGAGACACAAGGAACTAGCTATGCCTGTACAGGCGGGTAGGAAAGTCAGCAAAACCAGCAGACAGGAGAAGTGGGCTGAAAGTGAACCCAGAAAGGTGATGGAGACCAGATGGTGAGGAGCCTGAGAAGCCCTTTTACAGAATATGGGGGCCAGAAGGGGATGCAACAGTAAGGCAATGCACCGAAATGCTGGCGCCACGTGGGAAGGGCCTGGATTCATGTCCATTTTGTACTAATGGAACTATGTTAGTTCCATAAAGTGATAGAGTAGTTAATCCATATCTGTTTTCACAATTAGTGTTTACTGCCCTATGTTAGGTTGTGAAATAAATTAATTCAACTGGCTTAGACTGGTGTAGCAGTTATCTTTTTTCTCCCTAAACTTACTTTACTAAATTTAGTATAGACACTAATTATTGTTTCTTTACTTATATCACCTTTGTAAAAAGTCTGCAACTAACCAAAGCACTCCAACCATCTTTCTTTTTGGGGGTGGTGTGGGATGGGGTGGGTGGGTAGGGGATAACATATAATGCCATAATGTATTAAATCCCAAATCAAGAGTGAAATTTTGACCCAAGGGATTTCATCTATATGCTATGGTGAATAAGTCTTTCTGATCCTATAGAAAAATTGAACTAGAAGGCTTAGAGTCCAAGCTAATTGGATTATGTTAGGTGATGAACTTGAGTGGTCATTTGAATGTAAAGCTGAATAGTTGATGTGGCAGGTTCAAGCCCTGGGGAAAACTGAAGGCATAACTGACCTCCAGACTTGGATGTGAAGAGAAGTAGGAAGACGTATTGGATAAATAGTGAGAAGCAGAATGAAAAAAAATGGCCACTTTCTCAATTTCAAATCCTAAATCCATGTTCCAGGATGTGCATTTTTTCTAGTACCACAGATATTCAGAAGATTATCCATGAGGTTTAATGAAAATAAACTCCTATACACATATTAGTATGAATGCTTGCAAGTAAATAATAGCTAACACATTATAGTTTTTCAATGTTTCTGCATTAATCTCACCATTAGAAACAACTTTTCAGAAATATATTTCTAAAATACTTCTTCGTATATTTTTCTATGTTCTTTCGTAGCTAGGATTAGTACCACTTCAGATGACTGTCTTCAAGCCACTCTTTTTTTACAGTTTTTAACATGACCTTTGGTTACAAAGGGCCCTACTCCATTGGACTCTAAAATATTGATGAAGGGTATTGTTTAGTTGGTGAGCCACTGAACACCACCAGGCCAGTGTTGGAAAATGGGCTTCCTGCTCCATTTTCCATTCTGCAAATGTGCTTTGCCTTTAAAGGTCAAAAATGATACCACAGGGGCTTTTGATTGCATTATCCTGATTTCTCAGCTATGAATCACTTTCTTTCCAAAGTTACAGAAGCAGAGGCTCTAAAATAAATTTCGTCATTATCCCTTATGATATTACCTCCACTCTTTTGCTTGTCTGGAAAAATGCCTGATATTGGCTGACACTGAAAAAAAGGCTTCTCAATCCTGGTTTGGAAGAATAAAATACAAATCAGCTTGTCGACCCTCCTTTGTAGCGTCTATTATTTGCCAGTGAGTGACTGATATTCTAGAACACTGAGTATACTTGCTTTAAAAAGGGCAAATCGGAGTCCTAAACAATATTGTTTGTTAGTAAATCAACCCACTTACTCATTTATTAAGGGATATGTAACATTGAAATATTCCTTTATTTCTTCAAGGTAAATCTTTTTATAGGAAATATATAAACCTAACCTGGAAATAGCAAAATATATGCTTGCATCAATGCCTACGTTTAGTAATTACTTGAATTATGAGCATCACTTAGTATGACTTTAAAGGAAAAGTAGAAGAGGCAATGATAAGATAAAATTAATTCTATCATTTTTTATGTAAAAAATGTTTTGTTTTGCAAGAATCAAAAATTTAATACCTCACATAAAATCTGCATCATTGATTGACTTTTTAAAAAGTATTTATGTATCTATTTATTTATGTATCTATACCATGAGCAAGAGAGACAGAGAGACAGAGAGATAGCACCTTCAACAGGGTCTTGATGCTGTGACAACCCCCAGCCCCAGCCCACCCGGGATCAGAGGCACACTCATGGCCAGCATACTCAGGAGTGTCTCCAGAAACAACCTGGATTCTTCCCATGTGGGTCAGCTTCCCAGAGCATCGTGTTTTAACTTTGTGTCATGGTCTGGCTCCTGGTTGATTTTTCTCAAAAATATTGTACTCATAATTTTGTTGTAAGTTCCTTTTATGCTTAAATACTAATCTTTAAGAAAAAAAATACTAATCTCTAACATCCTGGGTTCTCTACTATGTATAGACATCTATTTTCCCATGTCTTTCTTATTTTTTTCTTTTGGAAAAGTTTTTGCTATAGGGCGTGTGCACTATAGCAAAAACCTATCTGTCTCTCTGTCTGTGCCAGACAGACAGAGAGACAGAAAGTGAGAAATCACTCCCCAGGGGGGATGGCCACGCTATAATCCCTTCTCCTCTATTCTCCTCTTGGGATCTTGGGCACACATGCACACGCACCCGGCGTGAGTTTTAAGCCACCAGGTCCGGGATGCAAACTGCGGTCGACTATGTAGGAGTCCAGCGACATAGTCATTACGCTAACTGCTGGTCCCCCCATAATGTCTTTCTAAGCATGTATTAATTATAAGCTTTACCTTTGCTTTTCCTGACCCAGTAACATCCTAACTTCAGTGAGCTCCGTCATGCTCTGGGGTGTCTGGCCTGCCAACTCTCTTTTCCCCGTTGTCATTTTCATCTATCTCCTTCCAGGAGCACCCCTTCCTGACTTGATGTTTCCTTGGTAGGAAGGTCATAGAAAACACTAGCTGTCCTTCATCCAAGGGCTAGGCACGTCATCCACATCAGCCAATCCACACAGGAATTTTAAGTGGACTTTGGGAAACAAAATGATAGAAGGCGGAGGAAGCTCAGTTTAAACTCAGAGTGTTTTAATCAACTTTCATTATTAGGAGATCCCACTCTATTTCTGACTCAATTTCTATTTATTTGTATTCAGTCACATATTTAATCCAACACTGCCCCATCCATATTGTTTATGGCTTTGAGAGACTTGTGATGTCGTTGGGTAGAGGTTGCAGCAGACATTGGGGAGGGGGGCTTTAATCTCACATAAATGTCTTTCACTCTCCAGGTTTCTCCTCCGGATGTATTTTAGAAAAAAGAGATGAGAAACAGTGAACTCAACACACTGGTGTGAATTAAATATTCTTTTTTTTTTTCTGAATCATTTTGTTATCCCACAAAAGACATCTCACAGCAAGACTTGGAAGTGAAAGAGAACAAGTCTAACACAGCATCTCCCATGCTTCCTACCCACCCAACAAAGGAATAGGGAAAAGGAGTCCAGAACACATTGTGAATGCTAACATGTTGTGAGACGTACATTTCCTACTCTTCTCTTGCCTTTAGAACTTTACTTAGACATACACACACACAAAAACTTATATATATGCACTTCTGTTTCTGAACTATGGTGTATTAAATACTTTGAACTTTCAAACTAGTATGCTAAGTACATGCTTTTAAAAATAAATATGTTGATGAATGAGCATACAAATAAGAAATCTTCATATCCCAAAATTAGTGAGAACAAAATTCTTGGCAGGAAAGCAAGGATCAGAACTAACTTACACTTAAGGATTCAACAGATGGCATAATGGTTATGTTGTTGGACTTCCATGTAGTCGAACATGGTTTGAGTCCCTGGTCTGCCATGGCTCAAGTCCCAGACACAGAGGCTTAAAACTCATGCCTGGCATGTGTGAGTGCATGCCCAAAATCTCAAGAGGAGAATGGAGAAGGGATTGTGGTGTGGCCATCCCCCCTGGGGGAGGGGATTTATTACTTTTTGTCTCTCTGTTTCTGTGTCTCCAGTGAGAACATGTGCCCTATAGCAAAAATCTATAATAATAATAATAATAATAATAATAATAATAATAATAAAAGAACTAACTTACACTTGGAGGATTTGTTTTTTGCTATACTCTGGAGACCTTGAGTTTTAACTTTAATGGCCAATTGCACCACCTGTGACAGGGGATTACCTTCAGCATTTCCTTAACATGGTAAAAGTAATAAGCTGCATAAGAATTAGATCTTGCCGCCTAGCACACATGAATTAAACGTGCTTGTGAAGAGGCAAAATTCTTACTTGAGAATTTGCTATTTCAGACTGACTGTCATGAAGATTTTTTAGTTCAAATCCATACCACCAGTAAAGTCCCTGAAGTGAATAATTTAATTTAAAGTAGTCCAGGTGGATAACACCACTAGACTCCAGTAGAAGTAAATACAAACACTGAGCGAATTCAGTTTCACAATTGACCTCGATGTATTCTGACTAATGAAGTTCAATAAAACGAATCAGCTCAAATGCAAAATATAACATTGCTAAAGATAAGACATAACATCCCTGAGAATTAGCTGAAATAATGAGATTAAAGGCAGATCTACAAGTATTCCAAATAATGAAATCCTCAGAGTATAGTATAGAAATACATTCAAATATGAAAAACAAACAAACAAACAAACAAAAAACTAGAAAATACGAGAAGGAAAAATATGATATAAAAATTCACCAAGTGGATGTGAAGAAAAAGTTTCCAGAAATGAATTGAAATTTACTTTAATATTAATTTAAATTGAGATTTTAAATACATCGTGGTTCAAGCACCAAATTTCTCCATTTGAGAAGATTATTAACTCTTATCAGTCTTAAAAGGTAAGGTACGTTAAAGTCTGTAAAGCAAAAGAGTTTGTTTGGGCCTAGTTTTGAAGACAGCACCCAGCTTGCAGCCTGGATGAACATGTTCAGGTTGTCTTGAACCTGCACACCGAGGTCTTATAATCCTTAAAGCAGGATTTAAAGGCAAATACCACATGTAGGAGAAGGGTTGCATGTTTCCTTTGTGATTAGTAACAAGAGTGAACTGAAACCATCTTTTATTATTGGTGTCGTCATTAATATCTGTTGAGGCTGGATAAGCACCTTCAGGGCAGATAAATGTACAGGTATAGTCCTTGTGTCAGGTTGTGGTTGTGGAAGAGTCCTTGTGACAATTTTTGTTATGACGCATGTTAGCATGAGAAAACACCCCCTCCATAGTTTTTCCTGGCTTGATTTTTGCCATAGTTTATAGAAATGCCTCCATTTTCATTCTGACTCACTTTCACACTCCAATAGATCTCATGATATTATCTCAAATGGAATTCAGAGGCACAAAAATGGGAAATGATGACATTAACATTGGGAATTCAGATAATACCTGCATTCATACAAGAAAGATGCAAAGTTTTCTAGATAATACAGAAAATGAAGCGACTAAAATTTCTTTTTTTTTTTTTTTTCTTTTTAATTTGCTAGAGGGCACATGTGTTTCTTAGAGAAGGGAAGAGAGAGGGAGGGAGGAAAAGTGAGAAAGTACCCTAAGGGAAATGGCCATGCCATAATCCCTTCTCCTTTCTTCTTTCAGGACTTAGACATACACATGCATGTGTCTGGCGTGTTTGTTTTTTCTTTCTTTCCTTTCTTTTTTTTTTTTTTTTTTCAAGCTGCTGGTCTAAGACACTAACCATGCAGCTGGCATGTGGAATTCAGATATCTTAGCCACCATGCCACTGGCTGACTCAAGATTAAGATTTCTGGACAATCAGGACCAGCAGTTAGCGTAATGGCTATGTTGCTGGACTCCCACGTAGTTGACCACGGTTAGCGTCCTGGATCTGGTGGCTTAAAACTCATGCCGGGTGCATGTGCGTGCGTGCCCAAGATCCCGAGAGGAGAATGGAAGAGAAGAGATTGCGGTGTGGTCATCCCCCCTGAGGGGTGATTTCTCGCTTTCTGTCTCTTTGTCTCTGGTGAGCGCATGTGCCCTATAGCAAAAACCTCTCAAAAAAAAAAAAAAAAGATTTCTGGACAATTAATTAAGAAATGTATGCAAGGGGCCAGCAGGTGGTGTGGTGGTTAGGGCGCTGGACTCCCACATGGCTGACTGTGGTTGAGTCCCAAACCTGGAGGCTTACTTTCTGACTTTCTTTCTTTCTCTGGTATGCTCACATGCCCTACAACAAATTAATAATAATAATAATAAAATAATAAATAAAGTAAAGCAAATCATTCTAAAAAAAAGAGAAATGTTTCCAATCTTAACATATTCCAGAAAAAGTTCAGAATGTGAAAACAAAATAATCTTTTTATTTATTTATTATTTTTAGCATAGCTTCCCTGAATGTACCAGGACACACCTCAGCTTTAAAATGGTTTCTTGTCTGAATATTTTGGGAGTCTACAGGGTGGTGTATTTCTTTTATTTTTTTTTTTAATTTAAATTTATTTATTTACTGTACATCATGACAACATACAAAATGAGATTTTCCATCCAGAGTACACTGAATATTAGCTCAATCAAGCACATCAGAATACATGTTATCATCAACAAATAATTTTCCATTTCTTGTTTTCTATATGTTTTGCTTTTTTTTCTTTGTCCTTGATTCCCTATCTCTTACCCTCTGCCATCTCCCACTCTCCTCCCA
>NW_006159558.1:674196-701785 GCF_000334495.1 Tupaia belangeri chinensis | reverse complement strand
CCGCCGCCCGCCGCCGCCTCGCCTCGCTCGCTCGCTCGGCGCAGGGTCCCCGGGGGTGGCGGGAGACCCGCATCCGGCCCTGTGTGGGCCGGCGCAGGGCCTACTCCGCCCGCCGGCGCCTCGCTCGCTCGGCTTGTGGTCCCCGGGGGCCTTTGATTCATTTTTAAAGTGTGTAATTCCTCTCTTAGATCTTGCAAGAATTTCCTCACTTCCTGGAACTCTTCAACTTCTTTCTTCTTTCTCTTTAGCAGTTCATTGTCTCTCTTCTCTTCCATCTCTGTTAGCTTCACCATTAAGAATGTTCTAAATTCTTTACCAGACATTTCCACGATTTCCTTTGAACTGCTTGTGGATGAAGAGGAGTTATTCTTTTCCCTTGGAGGAGAGGTATTTTCTTGCTTTCCCATATTTCTTGTGGTCCTGCGGTGATTTCTAGTCATCTGATGGATGGTGTGTTTCTTCCTAATTCTTCAAGTTCAATTTGAACATTCAGGAGCAAGCAGAAAGAGATGATCTCTTGGTTGTTCTGTTGTGACTGCTTTGTGCAGTAGATTCAGTAGCTATTGAAGAATATGTTAACCCTAATAGTATTTGGATGTTTAGATACACTGCCCTTAGATCCATTACGCTAGCTTGTCTGCTGGAGGCTGAATTATCAGTAGAAAATCTTCATTTCTCTGGTGCCCTGAAATGACTATTTCGCAGGAGCCATGAGGGATCTTCTCCTGAAGGCCCAAACAAAATAATCTTAAAAGCAGTGGATGGGTGTTCAGTTGGTGGTGCTGTGGTAATGCAATGATCTGTGGTGTTGGACCCCTATGGGAGGGTGGGTATGTGTCTCAAGGCCTTCTGGTACATGCCAGGTGCACACATGAGTGCCTGTGATCAGGGCTGCCTAAGACTAAACCATGGGGGTTAGACCCTGTTGGGGGTGCCTGCCTCTCACTCTATCTCATCCTGCTTTCTCTCTCTAGGAGAATCAAATGAATTTTATAGAAGTTTGAAAATAAGCTGCAGAATAGGTTAGGGAGGCGGTCATCTTCAGAGTAAAGATGGGCTAACTCTCGTAGCAACAATGAAGGCAGGACATGATGGAATTACAACTGTCATGAATTAGAGAAAAAATACTATTAACCTCAATTTATAACACATGATCTCTTAGGCATGCAGGCCAATACACATTCTTTCAGATAAAAGAAGAGTGTTCCTCCACCAACTGCTCTCAGAGATGAGCATGGATAGTTTTAACCAAAGGAGAAAGAGTCAGCAAATACATTTGTAGAAATGGAAATGAAACTTAGTAATATTGATCATTTGAAAGCAAAATGAGAAAGCCATAATTTTGAGGTAAGTTAAATTTCTCAAAGTGTATCTAAGATAGAGTAAGCAGTAGGAAAATAGAACATGTAACACCCTAAGTGAAAAGGAAAGGAATCATGTTTGAAAAACAAACAAACCAACTCACAACCAATAAGAAGTTGGGAAAGGTGGGAGGATGGGGGTGAGGTTTTTAATTTCTGGTTCTGCTGAAAGGACAGAGACTAGCAGTCCCCAAGAGAGCAGTCAGGTACCACATCAGCTGGTCCTCTGCAATTTCAGTATGGGCTGATTAACACCTCGGAGCTCAGCTGTTACAGCTTGCTGCCAATTCAGGAAGAACAAAATTAACTTGCAGGACCACTCTTCAAAATTAATTGGGAATGAGGCTGAGTTCACTTGGGAATAGCATTTTTAGGGGTGGAGCTAATATTAATCCAGGTATATCTTGTCTGTAGCTAGGTCTGCAAATACCTTTCATTACCTGCAGCTTTCCTTCTTATGAAATGTATAGACTGAACTTGAAAAGTGCTACATATTATAGTAGCTTATAATGTTGAAGGTATTCTATTCTCTACAGGAAATATAAAATAAAAAGTATTAAGTTGTATTCTGTTACACAAGTTGAATATCCAATAATGCAAACCACATGGGTTCCATTCACTTGACCTCAATATTGTTTTTCTTAAAATAATATTTTAAGAAGTAAATACCTTAGGTGCTACTATTTCCAAATGTGAATTCTCCAATATCAATAAAATTTATTAGAGTCAAAAAGAATAGGAAAGAATTCTTTCCCTCAAATATTTAGAAATTAAATATAATTCTGCTGTCTTAGGAATTTTCCTGATTTTCCTTTTGTGAATACATGATAATATTTTTAGTAAAATGAGCTCTGAAAACTGCCCTTTCATATTTATTTGTTTTCATAGACAGGGTGACATTAATTGATTAGATAATGAAAAAGCTACTTTATAATTTAAGGATTTAATCAAAGTAATTAGAGTTCTAAGTGATTCAGCTATTTGATTTGATTAATTTGATGCATTATGCTCTTTTTATTTAGTAAAATAAAAAATCTAATAAAAACTGTAATGAGCGATATCAAGGATATAGTAAAAGTAAAGAATAGCTTTTAGGGAAGTTATTAACATACTTTATATGTGGATATTGCATTTGACTTTTTCAAGAAATTTTTAGCATGAGTATCAGTTTTGGTTTTTCAGTGTCACTGAGGCATAACCGACAAATACAAATTATATATATTTACGGTGTACCACACGATATATGTATGCATTGTGAAATGATTACCATAATCAAGTTAATTAACATATCCCTAAATATTAACATATGTATTTGTGTCTGTGTGTGTATATATATATAATAATATATTTTATATATATATATAATATTTTCTTTATTAATTTATCTTTTAGTGGACATTGAGGGTGACTATGGACCTTAACTATTATGAATAATGCAAGAAACATGGGCATGCAAATAGTTTTTGGACATACTGGTTCCATTTCCTTTGGGTATCTACCCAATAGTGGTCCTATTAGATCATCTGGTAGTTAGTTCTATTCTTAATTTTTAAAAAATTTTATATTTATTCATTTTCCATTCATTCATCATACATCATCACAGTGTACAAAATGTGTTTTCTCATCCAGAAGACATTATACTGGCTCAATCAGGGATTTTACCACACATGTTCTCATTAGCAAATAGTTTTCCATTCCTTGTTTTCTTATATATTTTGCTATATTTTTTCCCCCTTGATTCCCTACTTTCACCCTCTCCCATTCCCCTTTTTTGATGAACCTCCATATTGTTTTCTAACGCGGCTGTACCAGTTTATATTCCCATCAATAGTATACAAAGCCTTCGTTTTCTCCACATGCTTGCCAACACTTGTTATCTTTCGTCTTGTGGAAAATATTATTTCTAGCAGCTGTGAAATGACATCTCATTGTGGTTTTCATTCTCATTTCCCAGATGATTAGTGATGTTTAGTATTTTCTCATACACCTGTGGTTCAGTTATGTCCTTGTATAGTACTTTACCCATTTTAAATCAGGTTATTTTCCTGCTATTGGATTATTGCAGTTCTTATATAATTTAGATAGATATGTAGTTTGCAGATGCTTTTCCCATTCTGTACATAGTCTCCTAAATCTACTGTGAGTAGATTTTAATTATGGTGAATACCATCATTTACTTTCGTTGCCTATACTTTTGCAGTCATATCCCCCACACAAATCATTGCTCGGACTAATTTCAAGAAGTATTCTTCCTATGCTTTCTTCTAATAGTTTAATATATTCAGCTCTTACATTTAAGCCTTTAATTCATTTTAATCGCATATTTTGTATATGGTGTCAAGTAGACTCCAATTTCATTTTTCTGTAGGTAGACCTGCAGTATTTTTAAAATAGAATTTATTAAAAAGCTATTTTTTGTCCATTGTGTTTTCTTGGCTCTTTTGCTCAGGAATAACTGACTGTAAGAGTGTGTGTTTCTTTCTGGGCCCTCTATTCTGTGCCATAATAGGTCTTTATGTTTTATGTCAGTACTCTGCTGTTTGCACTTCCATAGCTCTACAGTATGTTTTGAAGTCAAGTGGTGTGGCACTGCCAGCTGTCTATGTTTTTTTTCTTCAGGATTGTTTTGGCTAGTTGGGGAGTTTTATGGTGCCGCCTAAATTTTAGCATTGTTTTCCTATTTCTATGAAAAATGCCATTGAAATTTTTATAGGAATTACATGTGTAGGCTGCTTTGGGTAGTGTGGGCATTTAACAATACTAATTCTGCCAATAAAACTTGGGATAGCTTTCTGTTTTTCATCTTTTATTGGATCACCAGGAAAGTCATGATGCATTTTTGCATAGAAAAACCTAATATATTATCAATATAACATGGTTTTCAGTACACAGGTCTTTCACCTTGTCACCTCAGTTGTCTCTTTTTGTCTATAATATAAACATAGTAAATTATAAATGGGAATTTCAGTGTGATATATAAGTTGCTTATAATATGCTTAAAATCAGTATATTTTAAAGCTGATGTTTTATGACATGTTTATTTAAGACATTGCAGGTAAATATGTATTATTAATCAAAGTACTCTTATAAATAACAAAGAGAAAAAAGTGGCTCAGAAGAAAATTGCTCTTAAGCAGAAAGTGTATATAGACCACTGCATTCTGCCTGAAGAACCCCTAGCTGTTTATATCTCATTAGAACATTCTCATTTCCTGAGAACCTTTAAACAAGTGCTTCTGATGAGAATTCAGTCATGTTATTGAATTGTTTTTAATAAAAGATCCTGGCTTCCTCAAAAGATAAAATGTGTAATAATGGTTGATTTTCTTCATTTGAAAAATGCTGTCTAACTTTGGAATTAAACAAAAATGCAACTAATTCTGGTCCTGAGAGGAAAAACACTCTGGGATCATGTGCATGTGTGCCCAAAGTCCTAACAGGAGAAGGGAGGAAAAGGGATGGTGGTATGGCCAACCCCCCAGGGGCGTTGTTTCTCACTTTCCTTCTGTCTCTGTCTCTCTCCAGTGGTACCCCATCAGAAATCTAAGTACCAGATACCCTATGGCAGAAATCTAAACAAAAGCAAATGAAAAAACAAGGCCTCCTGATGACTTTTGATATTGCCTTTCTGAAACAAGACTCTGAGCTAGAACAGGCTGCTGGGTCACATCAAAGGCTCACTCTGCAGTGTGTGGCTGAGACGCAGCACTTAGCAGTGAGGAGGGATGCACTCTTCACTGCTCCAATGTCCACAACTTATTTTCATTGAAAATCTGCAATGTACTGACACATACTGAGTCACATAATCTGCCCCCTGAGAAGTTTAGGCAAATACTTAAGACACATCATAGAATCTTCAAATCTAGTGAAAATTGCAAATATGCAAAAGTTCTATGCCTATGAAAGGATAAAACCTTACAAACTGACTTGACCGTGATAGGATTAAATACACTCGGTGGAGGTAAACTGGATGCCAATTATATTCTAATTATTTGTTACTCAGTGAAGGGGAAGGAAGAAGAAACTTTTGCTTAATCAAACAGGAAATGCAAAGGAAATATCTTTTCATTTAATTTGGGAAGGTCTTCATGTCTTTAAAATTATATTCATCATATCTTTATTTTTATTAATATCTTTATGTTTATATCTGAATATCATTGACTTAATTCTTAATGGATAGTTGCTTTATTAAACAATATGTATGTGCATATAAAATTCATTGCACTTTTGCTACAGGGTGCGTGCGTTTGCCAGAGAGACAGAGAGAGATAGAAAACCAAAAATCCCCCCCCAGGGGGGATGTCCACACCACAATCCCTTCTCCTCCATTCTCCTCTTGGGATCTTGGGCACACACGCACATGCACCTGGTGTGAGTTTAAAACCAACAGGTCCAGGACTCGAACCACGATTGACTACATGGGAGTTCAGCAACATAGCCATTACGCCGACTGCTGGTCTCAATGTCTCTATATTTATACCTGAGTTCTCTTCTCTCATCCAGCCATCTATTTGGGTTTACCTGCAGTATTTCTCAGAGATTTAAAGAATTGAAAGTAACTATGAAAGGAGTCTATTTGAAATGGTACAAAGATATGGTTAATAGCTATGAACTTGCACTGGTCAAGGGAGGCATGATGCAAGATGCAGAACTAGGTTGTGTGAGCCCTACACTTTTTCTCTAGCTCAGATTAACCTCACTTTACACCATATCATTGTGCCATAGTATTTAAATGTTAACTGAAGATGGCTCATTCTCTGATGTATATGATGTGATTGGCCTTCATCTCAAATTGTCAAGGTTCCTGAAGGCCAGAACCATTATGTAGTTTATGCTTATAGTTACTATAATATCTATCGCAGTGAATCTCAACAAATGTTTGTTGAAATTAAATATATATGGAAAGTTGAATAGGCAGGAGTGGCCCTGATTTCAGTAAGGAAGAGGAAGTTAATGTGTTTGAGCACCTGTTGCGTGCTAGGCACCAGGTATGGACCAAGAACTTTTCATCTCCAGAAGTCATAAAAACTTCAAGTAGACATTATAATCAGTAGTGCATTTATAAACGTGTAAACTGAAGATCTGCAGCATCAGGATTTGCGGTAGTCGTGACAGTCAGGATGCAGTCCAGATTTATCCATCTCCCAAGTATCTGTGGCTTTCCTCTCCCAAATAGTGCCTTCCATCTTCACAACCCTTAAATAACAAATAAAATGGGTAGCTCCAGGGGGCACATCGTATTTGGGATTCTGGCTGGGACTGTAGTGATTATATATATATATATATATGTATATATAAAGAATTATTCTATTTAACTTTATTTATTTTAATTTTGACCAGAAATGGACAAAGTGAGAGTGAGAGAGTGAGAGCGAGAGCCAGAGCGAGAAGGAAAGTGAGAAAGCAAGGGGCCAGGTCTGGGATTTGAACTGCAGTCGGCCATGTGGGAGTCCAACACCCTTAATCACCACACCACCTGCCGGCCCTGACTGTTGGAATCGTAAATAAACTGTTTTCATACAATTCTGTGCTTAATATATGTTTCCATTTAGAACTTTTAGAATTTTTTTAGGGTTTCATGCTAAGTTCAACAGCAAATTAGTTTGGTTTTGCATTCACATAAAAAAACCCAACTCTGATTTCTTGAGGGAAAAGAAGAATGAATAGGTAGTAATCAGAATTATTGGAATCACCTAAAAAATTGAATGATGGTTAGAAATCAATGCACCCACTAGAGTTTTGAACCCTCTTACTATTTGTGCTGATGCCCTATAAGACAATTTGTCCTGAAGAAATAGGGCAGCTAAGTAAATTTTATCATGTTTCAAATCTCCTGTACAGTGTGGTTGATCTAGTTTGGGTTGAGTTTCTCATTTCGGAGTCTCTCAGCTTTTGTACCAGGGTGTTAACTCAGAATGGGCCACTGGGCAAGTACTGCAGCATAAATTGTGCTATAATTAATTCAGGACATATGCAAGTAGTAATATGTTGTAAGGCCTCCACAATATTTTATATTGTTTGACTTGGGCATCAACATCCACAAATCAGAAATTTCCATGTAATATCCCGGACACCACTTTGAAAACTCAATAATCAAATGATATTGAAACTTTTTCTTGCATGTGCACAAATGACTAAAGAGCAGTTGCCGTGATGATGGGGCATTCTGTCTCTATGTGACAGACAACAAATTCCAGACTTTTAAGTGTTTAACTTGTCCTTGCCAACACCTGAATGAATGAGTTTCATATGTATTAGTGAGGTGTTTCTTAAAAGCATCATGTTCATGGGATGGACAAAAGAGCACTCAGAGAAATTAGTTGTGAATTTCATAAATAAGAGCAATGAAAGTTAAGAAAAGTAAAAATCAGGACCAACACATGGTGTAATTGTTTCATTGCTGGACTCCCATATAGTAGACCCCGGTTCGAGTCCTGGAGCCAATGACTTAAAACTCACACCAGGCACTATATGTGTGTGCCCGAAATCCTGAGAACAAAATGAAGGAGAAGGGATTGCAGCATGGTCATCTCCCTTGGGGGGCGGGGGGGGGTAATTCCTCATTTACTGTTTCTTTGTCTCTCTGTCTTTCTGGTGAGCACACATGCCCTATAGCAAAAATCTCTCCCTAAAAAAAACAAGAAGAAAAGTGAAAAATTGTGTACACTGCGCCAGCCAGGTGGCGTGGTGGTTAAGGTGGTTGGATCCTACGTGGTCAACTTTGTAGTTCAAGTCTTGAACCTAGCGGCTAGGAAAACATGGATGTGTGTACATGTGTGCCCCAAATCATGAGAGGTGAATGGAGGAGAAGGCATTGTGGTGTGTTCATCTCCCTTGGAGAGTGAGTTTTTGTTCTCTCTATCTCTCTCACACACATACATGCACCCAATAGGAAATTAAAAGAAAAAATTATACAAAATATGGTGCATAAATTATATAACTGACTTTTGCCTTAGATAGAAAAAAAAATTCAGCAATTTATCCTGAAGGTAGAAGAAAAAGAAAAATATGTAGACTTTTTTTCAAGAAAAAAGCCATGTGCTATTTATAATGCCTTTTAATAAGTGCGTGAACTTCCAGAATATGCTGACTACCCTTTTTTGGCAACTTCTCTTCTGCTCATTAGCTATTTAACACAAAGTAACTTCAGTCTCAGTTGTCCCTATTAATTCATTAGAGAACTGATTGTATTTTCATCTTTGCCTTTTTGTGCTATCAGAAGCTTCTTTCTTTCTTTCTTTTATTTTTGGAGAGGTTTTTGCTATAGGGCACGTGCGCTCACCAGAAAGACAGACACAGACAGAGAGATAGAAAGCAAGAAATCACCCCCCAGGGAGGATGGCCACGCCGCAATATCTTCTCTATTCTCCTCTTGGGATCTTGGGCATGCACGCACACGTGCCCAGCGTGAGTTTAAGCCGCTGGGTCCGGGACTTGAACCACAGTTGACTACATGGGAGTCCAGAGACATAGCCATTACGCTAACTGCTGGTCCCAGATGCTTATATATTTCTTTTTAAAAAAAAATTATTTATTTTATTTTATTTATTCATTCATTCATTTTTTAATTTGACCAGAGAGAGACAGAGGGTGAGAGTGAGAGAGAGAGGAAGTGAGAAAGGAAGCCACCAGATTTAAGACTCAAACCCTGGTCAGCCATCTGGGAGTGTCCAGCGCCTTAAGCACCACGCCACCTGCTGGTCCCTAGCTTATATATTTCTTATAAAAAGTCTTGTCTACTTCACCTTTTGCTTTTATTTTAAGCAAAAATACTGTTATTTTTCTCTATGGGAAAATTTGCTCAAATTAGAAATGTAGAATAATTTTTCATTTTTCCCTATTTTTAAAATCAACTTCAACCAATGGATAGAAGATACTTATTTTCAAAGAGGAAATAACTTGTATTTGAGTATTTTTATTTAAAAGTTAAATAAAAATTTCTAAAAATTTACCCTGTCATCCAAAAAAGGCCAATGTGAAAACATTTTTATCTTTTTCATAATAACTACTTTTCATAACAATTTTCTTAAAGATAGGATAGTTACATTGCTTTTTGTTATAATGAAATGTGATGAAATTGGGATTAAAAAGGGAGAATAAAACTAACACCTAAATTAGACACACCCCTCCCTAGGTTAATTATGTAACAGGTTTCTTAGAGAGAATGTTTAGTCATGGGACCAGCAGTTGGCATAATGGCTATGTTGCTGGACTCCCATGTAATCAACTGCAGTTTGAGTCCCAGACCTGGCGGCTTAAACTCATGCCAGGCGCATGTGTGTGCGTGCCCAAGATCCTGAGAGGAGAATGGAGGAGAAGGGATTGCGGTGTGGCCATCCCTCCTGGAGGGTGATTTTTGGCATTCTGTCTCTCTGTCTCTTTTTGCCTTTCTGGTGAGCACACTTGCCCTATAGCAAAAACCTCTGAAAAAAAATAAAAAAAGACAATGTTTAGTCATGTACGTCATCTTACATCTGGACATAGTTTTCAGATTGCAACATTATTCTGACCTTATGTTAAACTGTAATGTTTTAGACAATCAATAGAAATATTATTGAAATAATAACTATAGTAATATACTTAAATTTTGGAAGTGAAATAATGGGCAGCATAATTAAAACTATTTTCTTGTTCCGTATTATTTATTGACATAATTGATTATACTTATCAAATTATTTGCTTACTCTTATTTATTTATTTTTTTTTTGGCTATAGGGTGCATGTTCTTGCCAGCCAGACAGAGAGAGAAGGAGAGATAGAAAGTGAGAAATCACCCTCTAGGGGGGATGGCCATGCTGCAATCCCTTCTTCTCCATTCTCCTCTCAAGATCTTGGGCATGCACGCCCCCGTGGCCAGCGTGAGTGTTAAGCCATTGGGTCTGGGACGCGAACCGGGGTTGGCTACATGGAGTCCAGCGACATAGCCATTACACTAACTGCTGGTCCCCTCTTAATCAATATTAATGATTCACTTCCTGACCCTTAGAGTAGTCTTAGATAGTGTCGTGAGCAAGAAACTACACTTAGGCCTTGAAGTATTGCTGACTTTCATTTATATTTGATTAAAAGCTACCGTGAAATCTTGCAATGAATCTCCATTAATCCTTCACCTGCTGAAGCGACATAAGTACAGTTTAGTAAATAGCATAAAATTGAGTTTTCTGTTCACATTAACAATCTACTACTGCAAAATAAATGACTACAAACTTAGCAACTTAAAACGACGCACATTTATTGATCAAAATGAGGACATGGCTTAGATTGAGCCACTGTTTCTCATGAGGTTGTAGTCAAGGTGTCAGACTTGATTGGGGTTGTCCCCTAAAATCTCAACTGGGGCAGGAGGCACTTTCAAGTTTACAGAATTCATTTTATCTTATGCCTTTGGAAAGAGGGATGCAGTTACCAGGTGAACATTTGCCTTAGAACACATTCAATTCTCTGCCACATTGGCTTTCCCAGTTCGAACACTTGCTATATCCAGTCCAGCAAGGGGAGCAGAAGCCAGCAATATAGAAGGTATGTGCTTATGGCATGTAACTATGGAAGTGACTTTTCATACCCATCCCATATTCAGTTGATTACAAGGAAGACACAGGTCCTACTCACCGTCAAGGAGAGGGGTATATAAGGTACGAACACCAAGAGATAGAAACCTCCCTTGCTGTCTTCGAGTGGGCCTGCCACCCTCCAGTGTGTGCTAACTGATTCAGTCCTCTACAGAGCCTCAGCCTACTGCACCATTCAAATATAAGCATAAAAACGTAAAAACATGGGACCAGCAGATGGCATAATAGTTATGTCACTGAACTCCCACATAGTTGACAGCAGTTTGAGTCCCAGACCTGGTAGTTTAAACCTCACATTGGACATGTGTGTGCATGTGTGCGTGCCCAAAATCCTGAGAGGAGAAAGGAGGAAAAGGGATTCTGGCATGGCCAATCCCCCAGGGGTGATTTCTCGCTTTCTGTTTCTCACTGTCTCTCCAGCAAGTGAATGTACTCTATAGCAAAAATCTCTCTAAACAAAGAAAAAGCAAAAAAAAAAAGTGTATTTTTCAAGGATTACCAAAATTCAAACAAAATTAATTTAATAGTGCACTGAGTCAAATTTTCTACAGTATTAGACCTTACTATTTATTTCTACCAGCTTAATTTATGCTGGTAGAAATGATATCTTGAAGGCTTTAAAAGTAAAATATACCTATAAACATCTTTATGTCTATGTCCGTATAGTACTTGAGAGAAGAAAAATTTTAGAGAGAAATGTTTTTCTATAGGGCACATGTGCTTATCGGAAGACAGAGAGGGAGACAGAGAAACAGAAAGCGTGTAATCACTCCAGGGGGATGACCATGCCACAATTACTTCTCCTTTTCCTCTTGGGATCTTGGACATGTACGCATATGTACCCAATGTGAGTGTTAGGCTGCCAGGTCCAGGACTTGAACCACGGTCGACTATGGGGGAGTCCAGTGAAGTAACCATTATGCCATCTGCTGTCCCAGGATTTTCACATTTATGCACAGGTTTATAGATTTTGGAATTAGTCATTTGATCTGTAACTACTGCTCGACCTCCAAATTCCATGAGTATGTCACAATGTTTTGGAGAGGCAGTCACAACAGAAGGTAAGTTAGGTTGCTCTACACCAGCTCAGTGGTGACATGATCAGAAATGCATTCGTTTTCAAGGAGGCACTTCTACTCCGCCAAGGGAAAAGCTGCTTCGTGGGGATCATATAGGGACAAGTCAGCTGAAGTCGACTGCCAATTAAAAGCTCTTTCACCCAATGGATAATAACATTCATTGGTTGGTACATTATTTAGTACTAATATAGTGAATGCAAGCACTAAGCAAAAGCAATAACAAGTCCTGATTAGATAAATTAATCATTTCTGAAAGCAGGTTATAATTTTGATTACAATGTTATTAGATTAGGTACTGCATAAATCACAAATTTTCATGTGTATGAAATTTCCTTTGTAAATAATAAGCTTTACTAATGAGGTGGTATTCATTTTTAGAGACAATGGACACATTTTCTCATGGGAACTGGAATTTGAACACTATAGTCCACATATAACATTGCATATTCACAAGTTTATATTCTTGAAGCTTATTTATTCAATTTTTAGGTCCATTTTAAAGGCACATAGGTGATTTACAGACAATATTTCTTACCTTTTTGAGTTTATCATCATTTACCTATTATATCCAAGTGTCATTTTCTCTACTAAATAAATTGCTAAAAAATTAAAACGCTAATACAATATAAATAGCAATCATTCCATTTTAACATATACCTTAGGAGACTCACTATATCAAGGTCTTTAAACTTTTTTGAAATACCATTCCATCAATTACAGTTTTTGCCCTTACGAAAAAGTACAGTCTATCTATAACATGTTTATATGGACTCTTACAATATTTGATTTAAATAACACACATTTCCACTTTTGTTTTAAATATATGAGAAATATCTAGACAATGAGATAATCATAAACAGATACTCTGTAATTTTCTTAGCTTACTGCAGTGTTTTTCATATTCAGCTCTAGGAATTTATATAGGAAGAGTATAATAGTATTTATTGGTATAAATCAATTATAAAAACATTGTCATGAACAGATGTATTAAAACAAAAATTGATAATTTTAATTTAAGATAATAGAGAACAAAGTGAAGCCAACTATACTATTCAAAATCTGTCTGTACCCAGTAAGAAAATAACCACAGGATGGAACCAGCAGTTGAAGTAATGGCTATGTCGTTGGACTCCCACGTGTTCAACTGTGGTTCAAGTCCTGGACCTGGTGGCTTAAACTCATGCCAGGTGCATGTGCATGCATATCTAAGATCCCGAGAGGAGAATGGAGGAGAAGGGATTGCAGCGTGGCCATCCCCTCGGGGGGTGATTTCTCGCTTTCTGTAATAAATAAAAATAACCACAGGAGCAATTCAATACTTTTAATGGAATTGTAGAAAATATTACACACAGTTGAAATAAGAGACTAAAATTTATTGGTTTGGAGGTTTGCAATAATTGCATTATAGTATATGCTGTTTATTGAAATGCAATAAAAGAAGCAGGTCAAATCCAATTGCTGAAAGAAATCTAATAATTTATGGGACCAGCAGTTTGTGTAATGGCTCTGTCACTGGACTCCCACATAGTTGACCACGGTTCAAGTCCTGGATAAAGCCCGGTGTCTGTTTGTGCGTGCTTGCCCAAGATCCTGAGAGGAGAATGGAGGAGAAGGGATTGCAGTGTGGCTATCCCCCCGGGGGGTGATTTCTTGCTTTCTGTCTCTCTGTCTCTCTCTGTCTTTCTGGCGAGTGCACGTGCCCTATAGTGGAAAACCTCTCCAAAAAAAGAAATCTAAACAATTTATTTTAGAAATTTTGATTAAAGTTTGAAAAACAGAAATTGGATATAAGAAACCTAATAAAGTTTATTTAAGTCAATACATTTTAAGTTTTAAAATATAATATTTATTCATATGCAAAAGACATTTATCAAAAATGCTTAGCTGATTTCTATAAAAATGCTTTCTAATCTATAGATTGGCATATTTGATATTCAAAACAGAATAAATATGTTAAATCACACTTGTACAACTTAATCCACCTGGGTGGCACACTGAGTTATTTGGTCATCCTTCCCATAGTCAATAACTTCAAGTTATCCTTCTTCAGGCCAGCTGTTTTTAAAACCTGTACTTTCACTCCTTTTATGAATGCATTTGTATTAATGTAAAAGAACTGTTAACCTAAAAATACATCTTGTTTTTTTTATAATTGTTGGAGGGCACATGTGCTTGCCTATCTGAGAGAGAGGCAAAGAGAATCCCTGCACGGGCATGGTCACACCATAATCCTTTTTACTGCCTTTCTCTATCTCATCAGGATTTGCGGCATCTAGACACGTGGCCTGAAGTGTTTTCCAGGGCACTGGGATATGGGCTTCAAACTGAGGTTGGTCTCTGGGATCCAGCTCCCCATGCACAGAGATGAACTGCTCTGCTCTGTGCTGGCCCCAAATATTACCTCATCCTAAAATTTCAGCAGAAGTTTTGTTTGCCTTTAGGTGTTATTTTTATTGTTTGAAATACTTGTCCTTCCCAGTATTATTGGCAGATGTTGTGTCGCTGAAATATTTGCTGTCTTTCTCTGAGGTATATTTTCTTAGTCTTGTGCAGCACACTAGTCAGACCTTAAGGAGTAGAAAGCCATCTTTGATTCACTCAAGTTCTGCAAGATCTCTTAATAATGCACATCTTTATAGATGGCAATTATTATTACACTCGTGTATGTAGAGGCTACTGCTGGCATTTACCTTACTAGAGCAGAGTCTGTGTACGTCATGGCACAACGTCCCTGTCAGTATCCTTCAGCAGCGTCAATCTGACTACCATAGACCAGACCCACCCCACCTGCTGACTCAGTCAGAGCGGCCTCAATCAGAAACACGTCACTGTTAAGACGAGGTTTCTCCTATGGAAGATAAAGGAAGTACATAAGATGGTTGATTATTCCTTTTGAGGGTTAGATGGGTTTGGTATATGATTTTTGAAGAGTGAGTTTTGAACATGGCGATTTGAGATGAAGAATAGTACTGAGTGTCTAGGAGTCAGAATTTGACACCACTATGGTTTAAGAACAGATCAGTAAAGAGAGAGGGGGCACACGTACTATATATTTGAAAAGAAAACCTATAAACTTGTAAGTACCCAATACATTTTTACAAAATGGTTGCATCACTGGACTCTCACTCTCAGCCGATACCAGTTCAAGTCCCAGACCTAGTGGCTTAAGACTCATGCTGGGTACATATGTGCCCAAAATCCTGAGAAATGAATGAAGGAGAAGGGGTTGCAGTTTGGCCACCCTCCCTCAGGGGGAGATTTCTCACTTTGTCTCTCTGTCTCTCTGGCGAGTGCATGGACCCTATAGCAAAAATATCTCAAAAAAAAAAAAGTGTTGTCACTTGGTAGCATGGCGTGATAAATGAGTACATTTTCTCTCTCTGTGATAGTCGTAACTATGTACGTTACTTAGTCTACCTGTTAGTAGTTGTCAAAGGGAGATTTAGATGCATGGTGCTAGTGATAGTCTACAAAAATTGTTTTTCTTATCTAGTGAATTTTAAACAGCACTTTACGCCAGGATATCGCTGTTTTTTTGGAGAAGGAAAAAAAATTAAATTCAATATAATAAAGTCCAGGCTTTAAATGACAACTCAAATTACCACGTGGCATTTAACTGAATCCAAGATTGAATCCGATGTAGGAAAGGCATGGGTAGTTGAACGGTATTTCAAGTTAGTGGATGTTAATGTACTCTTCCAATCTGGCAGATAAAACCTCTCTGTATATGGAAAAGGTCAACAAATTTGCATTTCATAGGTTATTTGCCTGGTCACAAAATACTGATCTAAATATTATGTAAAAATATTTTTCAGATAACTTTTTTTGAATTAGGAAGTTCATCGTACATTTTCTTTGTGAAGATTTAATTTTTACAAAAACTAGGATATGTTTCACTATTTTTATGAATCAACTTAATTGGTATTTGGACTTTAAGTTGTGTTCTAAACACAAATTGATGCACTGCACACAAATCTTTACATTTTTAAACTAAAAATATATACCCCAGCGAAGGGGCCTTTTGCTTCTGAACATACCTAGCAATGAAGGTACAATTTAAACAGAATATATGCTACTTATTCTATAAACGTTTAACTTTGTAAAGTAGATTTGTGAGTAAAAATTATTCTCCTAAATACAAATACTTTGGTAGTGTCACATTAGGGACCATCTCCTTTGTGTGATAGCAATGATATTTGCACAGCAGTTCAGGGTCATCACCTGCATTTAATAATCAATACCTTATTGAAATAGAACGTTTTCGTTTTACACCTCAGCTTCTGTGGTTAGGATTGGCGTCCTACACTCTAGCTCACCTGAAAAATGAAAAACTCTATATATGTTTTTTTTTAAGATGTCAGATATACCAGTTCTGTGACTCAGTGAACTATTCATATAGGCTGAACAATGAAGTGTTAAAAACTACAAAGAAAGCGCTGCCAGTTAATACATCATCGTACTGGTTAAACTTTGAAATGTTAATAAAAGCACATTAAACGCTGCATTTGGTGTGTGTGGAAGAACAAAAGGGATCTCTGAGAACTGATAGAAAGAAAAAGCGGCTAGCACCAGAGACCTGCAATCACAGTGGCTCCTGCCCCACACGCTGATCATTGCCATAGCAACAGACTGCGCTTTGTTACATCATGGAAATCGCGATGTGTGAACTATGAGCGCAGCATCCCACCCCACCGTGGGCACAAACACGAAGTCGTATGGGAAAGGGTAATATAAGACGTCGTCACAGGTAAAGATGAGCATTTTGAAAAAGGTGATAACAAAAGCACACAAAGAGATGAACAGCTCATGAAAATTTGAATCTATTTTTACAAGGAAGATTTTTGTAACTATTCTTAATCACTGTTATCCCTAGCTTTCTTTCTTTCTTTCTTTCCTCTTCCTTTCTGCAAATAAGATAAAATAGTAAGCTGCTTTAGAAAAAAAAAGTTCATTTTTTCCTGTTTGAGTTCCTGAGAGACTACATTTTTTTTTACTACTGCTAATTTGAAGAAATACATTAAAAAAGTCTTAACTTGCATATAGTCGAAAGATTATACTTCTGTCAAATATTAGACTACACCTATAACATGGGGATAGGCATGTAACAAATTAGATGTATATATTCCAAACGCATGTACATGCATTCCATTATCATGAAGCATATCAGACTCAAATGTGTTCATGCATTCTTAAGTACACCTTCATTGGTGTAAGAAATCCATATTTTTTCTAAAACTTAATATAGTTAGTATTGCATTCACCTACTGATTAAGGTCCAGGCAGACTAATGTTTCCTCAGCAATGCAAAAATCTGGACTTAATGCCCAAAGCAGCTGCTTAAAGGCATGGAGAATGCAGAGAAGCAGAAGGGGTGGATACTCATTCTGAAGTCGTTCAGTGGGGATTCTTCACAGTTGTTTCTATGCTGAGGACAGAAGTGATGAGTCCACAAGGAGCAGTGGGACATAGTCTTTTTGACCTCAGAAGCCTCAGTTAGGTATCAGGGTAATGGCTCCACTGAAGATAAGGTGAGATGGCTATCTTGTATTATATCTTTTTTTTTTTTTTTTTTCCCAGAAAAGGCCATGGGAAAAAAAAAAAATCCCAAATTTCTGTCTGGCCACATTTTAGGCTGGTCTTTGAACCATGCATGAGTGAAGCAAACTCAGAGAAACTCAAAGAGCTAAGAGATCTGAATTAAGATCAAAGCTACTGTCGAAGAAATAATTTGCAGTTTGTGGTCAACCAAGTCCGTTGCTGCCAAAGCAAAAGAAACACTACTTACAGAGAGTAAGAGCAGATTTTAGACTTTGCACAAATCACTATTCACGATATCTGAGATATTGCCAAGAGCATTTTCAAGAATGAATAAAATCATGAAACTCATAGAGACAAAAATGAATGCATACGAGAGATTATATTTAACTCATTTATTGGACCAGACAGATTTAACTGGTTCAAAGTTTTTAGGGAATATTAAAATGAATGTTCAAATGGGGCAAAATGTTTTTTTATTTTTTCCACAGCAGGGTAAGAAATCAATTAAACTTTTACCAGACAGGGCAGATTTGCAAGTCTAAAAATTACCTACAACGTAGAGTTATAAAATAGCTGAAAGATGAAGGCTAAAAGCAGACAACCTGAAGAATGTACTCCAGAATATTTCCCACTGAAATACTTTTCTTCTCCAACATAATCCACAATTTCTAAACTTAAAAAATATCAGGAAAGGGGAATGCATCATCAGCTGAGCAAACACTTATATGAACTTAAACTGGAGATGATCCAAATGTGGTTAGAATTGAAAAATGAGGCTTTTGAGAGCCTCGAAATAACCTTGGAGATGTAAAAGAAATGTCATTCTGTAAAGTTAAGAAGGACTGACCTAAAAGCCTAGTGGTTAAGGGAGCTGGATGCTACATGGATCAGGGTTAGAAGCTAAGGCTCCATGGCTTGGAAAAGAAATGGAGCATGTGTGCCCAAATCTCATTAGGACGGAGAAATGAGAAAAAGAAAAATGATACTAATTACATTGCTGCTCCACATTATGTTATGGGCATTTATTCTTCTTATGCTTTCGAGATTTGTTCTTTTTATCTGGCTTTTAGCAGGTCAATCATGCTATGTATATATGCAGTCTTCTTTTGTGCTTACTTTACTTGGAATTCATCAAGAATATTGAATCTGTAACTTGATAGCACTGATCAAATTTGTAAAGTGGAGGGCATTTGTTTTCCAAATAATGACCATGCCCCATATCGAGGTGCTTTTTTTGGTCTTTCTTTCACAGAGAACATACATGTCTCCTGGCAAATAAGAAAAAGCTGAAGATTAAACAGAAAAAGAGGAATTGAAAAATGAATGTTCAGAGATTCAGGAACCTAATAGATAATATCAAAGAGTCAAAAAACCATAAAATTGAAGTGCAGTATGCACAGAAAAGAGGAAAATAATGGAAGAAATAATGGAATCAAGAGCATGGGGGTGGGGGGGACCAGCAGATGGCATAATGGATATGTTGTTGGACTCCCTTGTGATCAAGTCCCAGACTCAGTAGCTTGGAACTCATGCCAGGCACATGTGCATGCATGGCCAAAATCCCAAGAGGAGAATAGAGAGGAGAAGGGATTGCAGCTGGCCATCCCCTCAGGGGTGGGGGTATTCTTCACTTTCTGTCCCTCTGTCTCTCCAGTGAACGCACACTCCCTATAGCAAAAAATCTCTCAAACAGCAAACAAAAAGAGCACAGAGGAAGCAGAATCCAGTGCTCCCCCTGTTTGTTACTCCTACACACCTAGCTGATTAAATGGTGCCTGCTCTCAATCTAGCAGATCTTCTCTTATCCTTTCACTGACGGGCAAGCCAGTCTTGCCTGGGGAAACACCCACAGACACACCCAGGAATGATGCTTCACCAGCTAGTGAGGCATTCCTTAACTCAGTCAAGGTGACACCTCAAGTTAACCATCATAGTAGCTCAGGTTTATTGTCAGATAAACATTAACACTTTGAATTCTCAGCCTATTCTCAAATGGTCAAAAGAGTTATCTTATTCTACAAAATCTCAGTTTATGACAGTGAAAAAGAGCACGAGGAATGCAGATGGCTTCTTGAAGCTAGAAAAAGTGGGTACTGGGTTCTTCCCTCCATCCTTAAGAAGAAAGTAGCCCTGCTGGCACCTTCCCTGCAGTACAGCGGGACTGATTTTAATTTCCACCCTCCAGAAATGTATTATTGTTGTAACAAATTCCACAAATGCAGTGACAAAGCAGTACAGATTTATTATCTAACAGTCTGGAGGTGAGCAACTTAAAATCAGGTATCTGTGGGAGGCTCCAGGGAGAATATAGCACCTCTTTCCCAGGTTCAAAAGGCCACCTGCATTCCTTGTGACTTCTCTTCTGTTTTCAAAGGCCCAGCATAGCATACTGTGTCTCTAATTCTGACCTGCCTGCCTCCCTTGTCTAAGAATACTTGTGATTATATTGGTCCCTGTGAGATGATACAGGATAATCTACCCTGCCCCAAATCCTTAATTTAGTTGGATCTGAAAATGTTTCATCTTATTAGGTATAGCATATAGACAGGTCTGGAAATTAGAACATGGGCAATTTTATCTGTGCTGTTTCTTGGCGTACCACAACTGAATACTGTGATTTGGGGTCTGAGCTGGTCTTTTTAAGGTGACTAAGAAAGAAAAGGCATCTGGCCTCATGGACTTTACAATCTAATGGGAAGATTAATGAATCTCCTAGTGATGTAATGAAAAAAAAAAAAAAAAAAAAAAAAAAGATTTACAGCAAGTAGGAGACACAAAGCCCTTAAATAGTTAATATGTCAATAAAATAAAGATAAATCTACTTTTGCATTATCCACATTAGAACATACTAATGATATAAAAATTGGAAGTAATTCAGAACATGTTTCTATAAAGTTATATAAAAATGTGTTCAATAACAAAGAGAGTGATTTTTGTAGTTGTGATTTGCAATTTTTTAAAATTAAAATTGAAGCAGGAAGGCTTTGTGCATAATAAAATGAAGTAATATATATTTTATATTTTTGGAGCATCTTTTTGGGCAGCATCTATGTTATCCTTTATGCAAACATTGGTATATCAAAGACAGATGCAGTCACACATATGACCCGTTGAGACCGGAAAAGCCTACCCAAGGTGGTTAGGACCCAAAGCTGTGCAGCATGAGATGGACCAACAGTGTGTGCTGTTGTGGGAGAGGAACATGGAAGGACAACACGTTAAAGCCCAACAGAATATTAATTAGCTGGCAAGTATATGTAATAACGGTTGTCATGGTGATGGCAAGGCAGGAATGAGAACCCAGTAGTGCTACTCCCATATCAGGCAATACTGGAGTTAATCCATGGTCTGAAGAGCTTTGCTTTTAGTATTGAATGAGGTGATTCTTTCCTGGAAATGTATTTTTTTTTTAAATCTGTATTTTCAGTCAACTTATTAAAATCAGTGGTAATACTTTGTCTATACTTGAGCTATGATTTGAATGTTTCCTCCCAAATTTCATATGCTGTAATTTGATTCCTCTCATTAGATCATGTTAAGAGGAAACCTAAACTATGGGATTCCGAGATGGAGTCTTTGGGAGGTGATTGGGGTGAGGCTCCTGTGATTGACTCAGAGAGGCCCAAACAAAGTCAGAGACACAGGACAGAGCTCGCTCTGTCTCCCCATGTGATGCCCTCTTTTCTACCATCCACCAGCAAGAAAATACTGACCAGACATGGCCCTTTGAACTTGTCCCTTGAACTACCATTTGAATGCATTCCCCAAAATTCATGTGGTAAGTTTTCCTTTTTTATTTTTGGATGGGATTAAAAGGATAAAACTTAATTTGATTATGGTGTTAGAAAGTGGATCATCTAGGAGGAGATTACCATTAAGGTCCTTGGAGTGGGGTGCTATGACTGAAGTCTGGTGGGTTTACAAGGAGAGAAAATAGGACAGAGACACATGAACACAAACACCTGCTCTGTGCTTACTCCCTCTCACAATGTTATGCTCCCCTGTGTTATCCGCAAACAAGAAGACCCTCAACAGATGGCACCTTGACCTTAACTCTCCCAGACCATGAACTAAATAAACCTCTATTGAAGAACTAAAGTACCCAGATTCGGGTATTTCTATTATTAGCAGCACACAAAAAAACAAAGACTACTTGTTTTCTTATAATTTCTTTTTTAAAATATTTATTCATTTATTTATTTTTTAATCATTATTATTATTTTGTAATTTGCTTCAGGACATGCATGTTCACCAGGAAGAGAGAGAGAGAGAGAGAGAGAGAAAGAGAGGGAAAGTGAGAAAGCAAGCGCAAACTGTCAGGTCCCTGGACTTGAACTGCGGTTGACCATATGGGTATCTAGAACCTTAACCACCCTGCCATCTGCCAGTCTCATGTAGTAATTGCTTAAGAGCAAATTGAAAAAATTCTACTACATTTAAGGTTTAACATTTTAATAAGCTTGTGAATTATTTCTAATTTGCCAACAAAAAATTTAACCACAATTATTTTGGAAAGTTTGATGACTTATGCACAGTTTTCAAAAACTTCATGGGAAAATGTATATCATGAGAAAACTATGTATGGATTAAAATTTTTAGCACAACAAACTCATACTTTAATTCCATTTTTCCATCACCTTTTGGAAGTCTGTTCATATAAATATCACTCTACTTTTCAGTTGGATTTAATATGCTAATCATTATCATAACATTATCCTGAAAAGTCTTGTAGCCCTGGTCATAAATGACTTATATTTGTTTTACCTCTTACTTACAATGTTAAAAACTTGAAACAGAGAGAGGAGTTGAATCCATGGTTTTATGAACACCCATGAACCCTTAGCCAGAAGTATTTATATTTGTTTCATTATTTGTTTAGTCTCTTTTTTTCTTTACTATTCTTATTATTTATACATTAACTTGCTATATATCATTTGGATTTTAAAGAGACTTTACCGACCATGATATGATATGTACCTCAGTTCAGTCCAGTTGAGAATACTACACACATCCTCATCAACAGATAATAAACTGTGTCTGTGTGCCACAAATGTCTTACTTTTCTATTTTTCCCCCAATTTTTCATCCCTTTGTTCATCCCCTACCACACTTGTCTTCCACTTTGTCTCTAGTGTCCATGAAAATTGTTAATGATTTTATGTTCTCCAGACTTTCAGTCTCTACCATAGAATGTGAACAGTTGGTACATTTTAAGTGGAGACATAAAATGTCTCTCTTTCATAACCTGACTTGCTTCATTCAGCAACAGATCTTCAATTTTTGCTCACTTTTTATCAAATTCCAGGGCCTTGTTGTTTGGTATGGCTGAATAGTATCCCATGGGGTATATGTACCACACTTTTTCAATCTATTCATCTGTTTGTGAACATATGGTCTGGTTCCATATCTTAGCAATCATGAATGATGTTGTAATATAGTTGTGCAAGCTTTTTTCTGACTGAGCATTCTCCTATCCTTTGGGTAGATACCCGGGAGTGGAATTGCTGGATCACATGGTAGTTTAGTTTGAAGGTCTTTGAGGAACCTCCATATTGTTCTCCACAATGGCTGGACCAATTTACATTCCCACCAACAACATAGGAGTGTTCCCCTTTCACCACATCTTTTCCAGCACTTACCATTTTTCATTTTTTTGATCTTCACTATTTTGACTGGGGTTAGGTGGTATCTTATCATGGTTTTGATCTGCATCTCCCTTATGACAAGTGATGTTGAACAATTTTTCATATACTTTTTGACTGCTTATATATCTTCCTTAGAGAGTTGTTTATTCAACTCATTTCCCCATCTTTTAATTGAATTAATCATGGGTAAGCTGCTTGAGTTCCCTCTGTATTCTGGTTATTAGTCCCTTATTTGAGGCACAGTCAATAAAAATTCTCTCCCATTGCGAGGGTTGCCGGTTCACATTAATTACTATGTCCTTTGCTGTTCAGAAACTTCTTAATCTGATTAATCCCATCTGTCTATTTTTGGGATTATTGCCTGTGTTTTGGGGGTCTATCTTAAGAAGGCTTTGCCTACCCAAAAGTCTCCCAAATTTCTCCAGTGTTTTCCACCAGTAGATTCATAGTTTGCGGTCTTAGATCTTTGATCCACTTTGAGTTGATTTTTGTTAATGGTGACAGATAAGGGTTCAGATTCATCTTTCTGTAGGTGGATACCCGGTTTTTCCACCATCATTTGTTACAGAGGTTTTCCTTTTCCCACTGGATTGACTGGTACCCTTTGACAAAGATCAGTTGGCTGTATATTTTGGGGTTTATTTCTGAGGTCTCTACTTTGTTCCATTGGTCCTCCTGTCTGTTTTTGTGCCAATATCATGCTGTTTTTATTATCACAGCTTTGTAATATATTTTGGGGTCAGGGAGTGAGATGCCAGCCACCCCCCAATCTTCCTGCACAGGATGGCTTTGGCAGTACAGGGTCTTTTATGCTTACAGAAAAATTTTATGATGATCTTTTCTAGATCTGTGAAGAATATCTCTTGTAATTTTACAGGGATTGTAGTAAATATGTAGATTAATTTGGGTAGGATTGCCATTTTGATGATATTAATTCTGCCAATCGAGGAGCATGGGATATTCTTCCACTTTTTGGTGTCCTTTTCTATTTCCTTCATAAGGTTTACATAATTTTCCTTACAGAGGTCTTTGACTTCCTTGGTTAGTTTTATTCCTAGGTATCTCATACTTCTTGTTGCTATGGTAAATGGGATTACTTTCTCTTTGAAAGTTAGTTTTAAGTCTCTGTTGGCTTGTTGTATATATAGAGAAATGCTATATATTTTTGTAGGTTAATTTTGTATCCTGCTACTTTACAGTATGCATTTATTATGCCAAGGAGTTTTTTCATAGATGCTATTGGGTCTTCTATGTAAGCAATCATGCAAACAGATAATTTTAGCTCTTTCTTCCCTTTTGGAATGCCTTTTATTTCCTTCTCTTGTCTGATTGCATTGGCTAGGACTTCCAGTACTATGTTGAATAGGAGGGGAGAAAGTGGGCAGCCTCGTCTTGTAACAGTTTTTAGTGGAAAGGCTTTCAGATTTTCTCCATTCAGTATAATGTTAGCTATAGGTTTTTCATAGATGGCTTTCATTGTGCTGAAAAATGATCCTTCTATGCCAATTTTCCTGAGCATCTTAATCATAAAGGAATGTTGTATTTTGTAAAATGCTTTTCCGCATTAATCAAGATGGTAATGTGGTTTTTATCTTTCTTTCTGTTAACATGGTGTATTACATTTATGGTTTTGCATCTGTTGAGCTACCCTTGCATCCCTGGAATCAAGCCTACTTGGTAGTTGGTAATAACCTTTTTTATATTTTGTTGAATACAATTAACAAGTGTCTTGTTGAGAAGTTTTGAATCTATATTCATCAAAGATATAGGTCTGTAGTTTTCCTTTTTGTTATATCCTTATCCATTTTGGGAATGAGGGTAATGGAGGTTTGATAGAATGAGTTTGGAAGGGTTCCTTCCTTTTGGATCTCTAGAAACAGTTTGAGTAGAATGGGTGTTACCTCTTCTTTAAAAGTTTTGTAAAATTCAGCAGTGAAGCCATCGGGACTTGGTCTTTTCTTTATTGGGACGTCATTTATTACTGATTCAATCTCAGTGTTTGTTATAGGTCTATTCAGGTTTTCTATGTCCTCCTGAGTCAATATTGGTAGATTATATGTGTTCAGAAATTTGTCCATCTCATCCAAGTTTTCTTCTTTGTTGGCATATAGTCACTCATAATATCCTCTAATGATGTTTTATATTTCTATTATGTCTGTTGTAATGTTGCCTGATTCATTGCAAATTTGATGTATCTGGTTACTTTCTTTCTTCTTAATTAGTCTAGCTAATGGTGTGTCAATCTTGTTTATCTTTTCAAAGAACCAGCTTTTGCTCTCATTTATCTTCTGTGTAGTTCACTTTTTTTTATTTCATTTATTTCTGCTCAAATCTTTATTATTTCTTTTCTCCTGGTATTTTGGGGATTTTTTTTTTTTTTACCAATTTCCTGAGGCATGATGTTAGGTTGTCCTTTTGCCACCTTTCCATCTTTTTCTTGTGCACACTAATTGCTATGAACTTCCCTCTTATGACTGCTTTTGCTGTTTCCCATAAATTATGGAAACTTGTGTATTTATTATCATGTTTTCATTAATCTTTTGATTTCACTCTTAAACTCTTCAGTAGTTATGAAGTCATTCAGAAGTAGGATATTTAGTTTCCATGTATTCTATGTAATAAACCCACAATTTTATATTTGAGGAATTTGTTGTTGGTAACATTTACTTCTGTCCAATTTTCTAATAATAAAATTTTATAGTGTTTTTGACACAATTCAATTAGAGGTTATGCACTACAATTAGCTCTCACATTTCTCTAACTTCCTTTAGTCTAGATAGTTCCTCTTCTTCCTGGCATTGATGAGTCAAAAGTATGCAGGCTGTTGGCTGCACCGCTGGGTCTGTCTGCAGTCTCATGGTTGATCACATAATTTGAGTTTGTACCATTAGTCATGCTATCACTGGTTTGGGGGCCAGCTGGTGGTTAAGGCATTGGACTCCCACATGGCTGACTATGGTTCTAGTCCTGAACCTGGCAACTTGAGAAACACACAGTGTGTGAGTATGCGTACTCACAATCCTAAGAGGAGGGAGAATGGATGAGATGGGATTGTGGTGTGACCATACACCCAAGGGGTATATATATATATATATATATATATATATATATATATACACATACATACACACACACATATATACATACACATACACACACACATCTCACTGGTTCATTGTAATGACTAATAATCTACATGTTGATATTTAGAGATTGTGAATCTCTTGTTTCCCAATAACATTTCACTGATGATTTGGTTTCTGATTCTTGTGTCCATCAATTACTACATGAGTATTTCGTGTTAATCACATGACAAACCTTTGGGGAAAATGAACTCTATCTTCTCTCTTCTTTTTTTCTTATTTTAAAGATTATAATTATGGACTCATGGATTTAAAAAAATGTGTTATAATCCACTTCTGGCATGACTGTTTTAGGTCCTTGAATTTCCCTTTGTATGTGTATGTACCCTGTGAGGCTTATTTAGTTCTGTGCACTCTTTATTTTCCAGCACGACAAAGTACGTCCGGTGCATCCAGTATTTTTGCTGCCCTGTATCTGGAACCTATGATTTCTCCAAGGAACCCTTTTTACTTTTAGTGGGGAATTACATTACACACCAATATCTGAGTGCTCGTATGCTCATTGCTGTGGGACTGCCATTGCTTCTAAGGCATTTCAGTGGACTAAGCTGGAAAAAATTCACTAAAACTTTTTGGAGTTCTCACTGATACCTTCACAGTCATTTCAACAGCACAGGAATCTCTCTCTGCTCCACTCCACGTTAATTTTACACTTCTTCCGCAATAACATGAGGGTTCATCCAAATATCTAAATGTTTACTAAAGTACCCAACATTGTCAGGCAAATAATACATACAAAATAGTTTTAAAATGACTAAACCAATGTTACAACAGTTTTAAATCTAGTTCAATAACTTTTTAAAGTTTCTTTCTTTTACCAATAGAATATATCCAATTGATGATGTTTTGTAGTCAGGTCATTGTGTTAAAAAGTTAATCATAGTGACCTTTTCCTTGTTATTCTGTTTTCAATTTTATACACAATGGGACTTTTCTTTTTATGGTATATTTAATTGTATCCCTCTCATTGTTCTTTCTTTAATTTTGCTTAATGAATATGTAAAATGAAAATAATCAGAATCAAAACCATAGAAAAAGATAGGTTCAAGAGAATTATACATTATATTTTACAATTAGATTTCCAACCTATTTGGGATTATTTGTCTATTATGATATAAAATATGAATTCAAATTTATAAATTCTCTATCAGTTATCCAGTTTTCAAAATATAATTTATTGAAAAATGTATCTTTTTTCTTTTGATTGGATTTCTACAGTTTATGTGTATGTGTGTGTGTATATATATATATATA
>NW_006159558.1:659063-673803 GCF_000334495.1 Tupaia belangeri chinensis | reverse complement strand
ACATGGGCCTGGTGCGAGTTTTAAGCTGCTGGGTCCGGGACTTAAACCATGGCCATGAGTCCAGCAACATAACCATTATGCCATCTTCTGGTCCTGCCAAATGCATTTCTTATATCAGGTCACATAACTGATACCTTTAGTCTGGAACCAGTCATTTTACCTATTATCTATGTGTGTATCTGTCTTATCAATCAATCAGCTATCTTTTGTTTTTACTTTTCCATATTGTCTCTTTAAATCTCTCTCTTTCTCTTTTAAAGAGATTTTTGCCTTAGGGTACATGCACTCACCAGAGAGAGAGAGAGAGACAGAGATGGTGTGAGGGAAAGTAAGAAATCATCCCAAGGGAGGGTGGCCATGCTGCAATTCCTTCTCCTCCATACTTTTTTCTGGGATCTTGGGCACATATGCACATGTACCTGGTGTGATTTTCAAGCCACTGGGCGTGGGACTTGAACGCTGGTCGGCCATTTAGGAGTCCAGTAACTGCTTTGCCATCTGCTGGCCCTTAAATCTCTTTGTTATTGTAGTTTTTGGCATTTAAAAAATTTCATGTTTTTCATTGTAGTAGTTTCCTTTCTATTAAGAACTAAGTGCCCTCTGGTGGTGGTGGTAAAGGTAGCTGGATCCAACATGACTGACTTTGGAGTCTTGGACCAAGTGGCTTGAAAAACAATCCAGATGCACATGCATGCATGTCCCAAATCCCAAAAAGAGAATAGAGGAGAAGGGGTTGAGGTGTGGCCATCCTCCCTGGGGGTGTGATTTCTCACTTTGCCTATTGGTCTCTCTGGAGAGCACGTAGCCCTATGGTGAAACAAAACCAAACCTTATGCAGCCCAAAGTCCCAGTTTTTCTTAATTGTTTTTCTGTTCTTTGGAATGATGTCTCAACTTTATCAGCATTCTTTGTCAGCAACCTGTCAGCTGCAGTGTGGTAAAGGGGTTTATGCTACTTTTCACTTTCTCTGAACTTTCTATTCACACCTTTTATTTCATTTTAGTTGAAAAAGACAGTGCTGGGACCAGCAAGTGGCATGGTGGTTAAGAGTGTTGGACTCCCACATGGCCGACCACGGTTCAAGTCTCGGACCTAGTGGCTTGCTTTCTCACTTCCTCTCTCTCTCTCTTTCTGTATCTCTCTGATCAAACTGGAAAATAACAATGATAGTAATAATAAACAAAGTTAAATAAAATAATTTAAAAAAAGAGAAAAAGACAGTGTTTATTAGCCTTCCATTTTTGCCTACTTACTTTTAGTCTTATATAGACCATGGAATCTATGTATTGTTTAAAACTAGTCCTTTTGTCGAAGTTTTCCCCACCAACTGCTGAGTGGAAAACAAAACAAAACAAAAACGCATCTCTCTGTTCTCTAGGTAATCTGTAGAAGAAAGTTTGAAGAGTGTGCCATTTATGGAGTTATTGCACATCCTAAGGTTTCAGTATTTGAAGTACAGTGTAGCTGATTGTACAGTCCTTGGTTTACCCTCTTCATTTTTAGTTTCTTCAAAATCTGCCTCATTTCATTTTTGTAAGAAGATACCAAGTTGATACCAAGTTGATTTCTCTTTCGTCATCCTCTGATTCCCCCCTCGTTTTCACCTGTGTGTGTGTGTGTGTGTGTGCATGTGTGCGTGTGCAAATGACTTAGGATCCTTGTTCTGGGGGTTCTGCAGTTGTTTGCCTGGTTGATTGTTTATCTTTCCAGTAGAATCATGATACTAGGGTAGAATATATCATTGAGATGACTACTCGAAATGTACTGGCTCTTTCCATGTGGAGGATGAAATCATTTATTTCTGGGAAGTTTTTGTAGATAGTTTTAAATGTACGTTCTGCTCCATTACTTAATCTTACTTCTTAGTAGACTTTATGCATAATATATAGCTTGGGTGGCCCAGCAGATAGTACGGTGGAGGAGACACTGGACTCTCACATGGCTGATTCTGTTGTTCAAGTCCCAGTCCTGGTGGCTTGAAAAGCACACTGGACATGTGTATGTACATACATAAAGTCTCAAAAGGAGAAGGGAGGAGAAGGGATTGTAGGTGATTTCTTTTTTCCCTCTGCCTGTGTCTCTAGCTGTCTCTCTCTGGTGAATACACACTCCCCATGGCAAAAACTGAAAAAACAGACAAACAAACAAAACAAAACAACAAAAACAAAAAACAAAACTTATATTCCTATCTCATATAGCAATAAATATTTTTATTCTTTATTTTATTCTAATTGTCTTAACTATTGTTATGGCTTTCTTTACTGACCCTTATAATTTACTCATGTGTAAGATTATTTTGAGCTATTTAAAATAATTTCCTTTATCATAGGTTGATAGTGTTCTTTTTTTCTATTCTGTTCTCTATTTTTGACACTAGCACAACGCATTTTATTTTATGAAATGATTGTTTAAGGATTTTTGGTTATCGTTTTTTTCTGCTTCATGCATGTTTAATAGCAAAGAAGTTTTACCAGTTGAAATGTGTTATTTAAACTTTTTTTCTGTTTTCTTCTCACAATACATGTGTGTGAATGATTTTCTTTTCCCCCATATCAAAATAAGTTATGTACTGTGCGTGCTGAGGGTTTTGGTTCGTTTACATCCGAGGTTAGGTGCCTCAACAACACACTTTGAAGTGAGGTTTTGCCTGCAGAATGTTTATAAGATTTGCCTTTCAGATCTCTACTGGTGGAGGTAGAGAAGAACACAGCTGTGAGGAGCAGAGAGAGAAATCAAACTATGAAACAGGTTCAAGAATGCCTTTGACTGACCTCAGGGGAGAGTGGGAGCCACCGTGGTCTTTCATACCTATCTCAAGGTTTGTACTTGTCTCAAGAGAATGGCTAGGTCTTCATATTCTTCCTTCAGAATGTATTGAAGGATCAGCAGGAGGTGTGAAGGTTAACGTGGCTGGATCCCACATGGCTGGTTGCACAGTTCGAGTCCTGGATCCAGCAGCTTGAAAAACATGCCAGGTGTGTTTGTGTGTGTGTGTGTGTGTGTGTGTGTGTGTGCCCAAATCCCACGAGGAGAATAGAGGAGAGGGGACTGCAACATGGCCATACACTCTGGGGGTGATTTCTCTTTTTCTCTCTCTCTCTCTTTTTCTCTGTGTCTCTGGCAAGTGCCCTTTAGCAAAAAGTTTCGGATATGAACCACAGTTAAAATATCACTTTCAGTGAGGCAGCTCTTAGGTCCTGGGCAACCCTTGAGGCATTGACACTTGAATCTATCTGCCAATAACATTGATACAGTCAAGTATATTAATAGTCTGGTTAAATTGATTGTGCTTCCTTGGAGAAGGCGGGATGTATCAGTATGCTTATGATTCATCGTTATTGTTTCTATGTGAAGTTTGACTTCTTTCACCTGCCTCTTTCTTTTCCTTTACCACCTGGTCTGCAAAAAAGACTTCACATTTCAGGTTATTCCCATTCACTTCCCTCCCCTAGAAGCACCATTTCCTCTTGGAAACTCAAGTTTCTTTCTTTTAATTCCATCAGAAGCAAGTTATCTTGGCTTGAACTTTTTAGAAACAAAAAAATTAGCAAATGCTCTGAAGGAAAATTGACAAGGAAATTTAGAAAGCGGGACAGGAAAAGAGAAAGGAGCTAAGCCAGCGCGTGATGTCTGGCAAAGCTTCCTAGATCCTCAGAGTGGTCCTGATCGTGAGCAGAGGGCCTGGAATATTATACTCCGCACTCCGCAATCTCTGGTTAAGAGGCGCTATTAAGTCCTTCTGTCTGCAAGCAAAGAGCGCTCCTGAAGTCTGAGGGAGGTCCTCTGAAAAGTGGTAAAGATGGATGTTGGATGAAGTGGGATGGGGTAGGAGTGCATGAATGCCACGGACTCAAGGAGCCACAGGGGACTGCTGCCTCAATCCACTGACATTATCCACTGAGGGTTGCCTGGTCTCACACTGTTTTCAGATTTTCTGTACTGATAATGGGCTTTTCTATTTCTTGGGGTGACTTTATCTGTCTTTTTTCAGCCCTAGGTCTTTCTTTCCTCTGTGTTTTCCCTAAAGTACCTCCTTGATTTTCTTCTAAATGAATTTGAGAGCTGGCTCTGCAGGATTTGGCTGTTTAATCCCTATTTACACATTCTTAAATTTGGAATAGTCTCAGTCTCCCAGTTATGCTGTTAACCCTGATTAAGGATGCTTTTTGTTGTAGTTGTTAGGATGGGCTTTTTTCACCCTCTTTATAGTTTGCATTTTTTGTGTGTTTAAGAGGTAAGATTTGGATTTAGGCTGTATCCTAGGGAGACCTGGCAGATAGAGTATTTTGCAAATGCCTTATTTATACTGGTTATTACAATTTTTTTACATATGTTTACTGCTTCATGCTAAATGCAAACATTTTAAATTTATCATTTTCTTCAATAGCTGTAAAGAAACTTTAATATCTTTACTCACATTTGTTTTTCAAACTGTAGAACTTGTGGATCAATAAGCTTAAAGGACTTGCTCTAGGAGGTGTGAATGAAACTCAATAATTCAAGGTTTACTGCCTAAGGGATGACAGCCATCTACCTCTGAGTTACCCATGTAGGCATACTTATGTCGTGCATCTAGAAGTCCAGTATTCTGATCACTGGCTCCAGTTTAATTAAACTTTTGAAAATCTCCAATTAGTTTACAACAGTCAGTCAATAAATTCATCAGCTTGAGCATTTAGTGAGTTTTCATTATGGGTTTAATCATGTTTTTTGATATTTCTGAATTTTCAGTAAGGTTGCCTAGTTTTGCATAATTAGTTTTATTAGAAATACTTTCAAAGGGACTAGCAGATGGCATAATGGTTACATCACTAGACTCTCACATGGCCGACTATGTTTCGGGTCCTGGACCTGGAGACTTGAAACTCATGCAAGCTGTGTGTGCATGCATGCCCCAAATCCAGAGAGGATATTGCAGAAGGGATTAGAGTTTCATCCAGAGAGGATATTGGAGGAGAAGGGATTAGAGTTTGGCCAAACCCCCTAAAGCATGACTTCTTGCTTTGTGTTTCCCTCTCTCTGTCTGACTGGTGAGCCAACATGCCCTATAGCAAATATCTAATTAAAAAAATATTTTTATTTATTTTGACTTCTTTTTGCAACATGATTGGTATTCATTTTTTAATTTTGAAAAATTATTATTATTATTATTACTTTTTAATTTGCTGTAAGGTGTGCACACAGTAGAGAGAGCTAGATAGAGAAAAAGCAAGAAAGTAAGCTACCAGATCTGGGACTCAAACTGGCCATGTGGGAGTCCAACACAGTAACCACCATACCACCTGCTGGCCCCAATTGGAATTCTCATTGTACCATTTCTTCCTACATGACTCTTACCTTCAACCTTGTAAGAACATGAATTTTTTATGAAGCACTTATAAGTTAATTTTGCCTAAATGGTTCTTATTTCATTCTATTTCAACAATATGCACTATTGGTATTATTATTTTTTTTCTAAAACTCACAAACTATTTTTCATCTTAAAGTAGAGGTTTAAGGCCAAGGAAGTCAGTTCTCACTGGCCTTTGAAGTTGGCCTTTCTCTTCTCCACAAATGCACTCATCCCTTCTTTTCTGTCATCAGTGGTGAAGGTGGAATAAAAGAGTTTTTTCTCCAACTTATTTCCTTCTGTTAATGTCATTTCAAAAGCTGCATTCACTGATTCTTTGGCCGTCGAGACTGTAATTTTGGAATTGCTGGCAAATTTTTCTGCACACTGGATGGCTTCTTCAACCAGTGTCTCAACAGGAAAAATCTTGCTTACAAGACCTGCTTGTTTGGCATCCTGCGCTGAGATCTGGTCACCAGTGTGGACCATTTCCATTGCCAGCGACTTTCCCACAGCGCGAGTCAGTCTCTGGGTGCCTCCTGCACCTGGAATAGTTCCCAGTAAGATTTCTGGCTGTCCAAACTGGGCTTTCTCCCCAGCATAAATTATGTCGCACATCATAGTAAACTCATAGCCCCCACCAAGCCCAGGCAAAGGAACATCGCAGGGCATGGCAGCAGGCTGCTGGGCGCAGCTGTAGGCGGACTAAAGGCAGTAAGGCTTATAGGGCTGCCATGGCGCTCTCTGGATGACTCACTATTGGTATTATTGATCAATCCCTATAAATATGTAACTGTGTTTTCATATATATGTTCTAGTAATTTTTACAATAGCTAAGAGATTTTTTTAAAGAATTATTTTATTTAACTTTATTTATTATTATTATCATTATTATTTTCCACTTTGATCAAAGAGGCACAGAGAGAGAGAGAGGAAGTGAGAAAGCAAGCCACCAGGTCTGAGACTTGAACCGTGGTCGGCCATGTGGGAGTCCAGTGCCTTTAACCACCATGCCACTTGCTGGCCCCAGCTAAGAGATTTTTAATCTTCCCGATAAACTCATTAATTCAACCAACATAATTCTCATTGTAGATAAAACTCAGTTTTAGATGTCATTTTGTCTAAACTGAAGTTGGCAAGTACTGTACTGACAAATATTTTTAAAGGTCCATTTCTCTGGGTTTAGTTTTCTACTACAGATTTCAACCATGTAGACTTCCTGTAGGACAAGACAATGGTTATCTTGTCCTGTTTGTTTTCCTTTTCTATCAAGTCTTTCTCTGGACTACTGTAATGTCTATCCAGTTTTCTAGGACTGTTTCATTTTACAGATTTTTGTTGGGTCTCTGTTAAACTATTAAGCACTAATCACAGATAAGAACTTATTCTTTTTTTTTCAAATGTATGTGTAAAACTGTCAAATCTCAGTAACTGGAAATATTGAGAGCCCAAAGACATAAATCCTATTTATGAATGTCTCAAATTAGTAACACTTTTCTTAAGCATGGGGAAGTGGAGAGGAGTGGTCTATGGTGCCACTGTCCTGTAAAGAGTGAGTGTCTGAGTCTGGAGACACTGACCTCCAGCTGTGGGTAAAGTTGGGACTAAGAGGGCTGACTGGATTACAGAATTAACTTGTTGGATAAATAAATTCATTAATATAGCCTCCTTTGTTATTGAGTAAGCCCTGTCTCCTAATATTTCATGAGAAACTAATTTCTTTTTCTGTTTCATCAAGCTCACTAATATTAATGAGATCTGAAATCTGCCAATTTTTCATGTGGAATTAAACATAAATTAATACTAATGACTCCATTTCCATTTTATTCATTTATTAATGATCCTTTCAATCACAGTTTTGAAAGGATTTTTTTGTAACACCATATGGCTTAAACATCTGCAATTAGCCATTTTATTGTGCTCAGATGTGAGTGTGTAACCCAGATCTTAAAGCACCTATTCACGTATTCAAGAAAATAAAAAGGTTTATATTATTTACTCATGTTTCATTAAATTTCCCAGAATGTCATGTGAAGAATCCTGCTCAACTACAAAAATATTCAGTTCTCTTTCACTTATTAGAAAAGGTAGTTAGTGATATTTTCATCAGTATAGAAATACGGTTTCATTTTTTAGGCTCCAATCTCCATATATTTGAAGGACAGTTCATTTTATTTTGTGAGTTTGTGTACTTGTTTCAACAAATATATTTTTATTTATTGGAGGAAATGAAATTCAACAGGATTAATCATTGTTTTAATTTTTTTATCTTTTGCATGAGTTTTGTTTCAGTTCATTATTCCTGAGTCTTGGTCCACTGTTCTTCTGGCAATAAGAACTGTTGATTTACATTCTGTTTAATAAGAGCTTTCTGTCCCAGGCCTTCTGCTAACGTAGTCTAGAGGTGGAGTAACTACCTTATATTCTCTTGTCATTTCCAAGCTATTCTCCCTTCCTCTTGAAAATTCCCTCCGAAGCTTTGGCTCCCATATCAACAGGCCATACCACTCCGTTGTAGTTAACTCCTAACATTCCTATCAGTCCAGTTACGTATTAGTCCCCTTTATGTCATGAAAATATTAATACATGGCTCACTTATTCTCTTTTGCTAAACTGACTTCACTTCTTGATGGTTTTAAACCATGAGTCTGTGAACCTACTGAAACCCTGCACTCCTCCTTCCCTAAACCATCTTGCCGCCTATGCATGCTCAGTCATTATTTTCAGGACATAGCCCACATTTTATAATTATTTATAACAGCAAATAACCATTTTACTTTCTTAAGTTTAAGCACCTTTTCTGATCTTTATTCTTTTTTCTTCACTCTCAACATTTTTTGGCACCTTGGGAATATGCTCTTTTGATTCTAACAAGCTTTAATTGTTTCTCTGCCTGGATCTTAGGCCCGTCCTTTACTCATATTTCAAATTGATCTAATTCAGGCTGTTTCTTGCTGCATTTGCCGTTCTCATCCTGGCTCAAGACAACATCATCTCACTCTCTCTCCATCATCTCTCTCTATCATACTCACAATGTTATGCCTGGTGCATTCTCAACACAGTAACTAAGGTTTACCATTTTCCTTTTAACAATGCCAGCTGATGGGTGAGAACGGAGAGAATCAAGGGAAAAAGAAAAAAAAAAGTTCAACAGACAAAAAAATGGAAAATTATCTACTGATGACTATGTGTATGGAATTTCTTTGATGGAGCTAACATATGGGATGGGAAAATTCATTTTTAATGTTGTAAAGGTATACAGTGAAAAAAAGCAATTACCTGGATTATGTCAGAAATGGCTTCTCTGTCAAAGGATAAACAAAAAGGTACCCATGTGTCACCAGCACTGTCAGGGCTGTGACCTGTATTGTGTTTCTCAAATCGGTCAGAAACATTCCTAACTTGAAGTTTTTGCACTTATTTCTTTTCTTCATGAAGTTCATGGTCACAATATGCACGTGTCTCGTCCCCTAAACGCCTCGAGATCCTTCCTAAAATGCTGCCCTGCAGTGGAGCTTCCTGATAATCCCGGCTGAAGGTAGGATTCCTTAACATTGCTATGTCTTTCCATTAGTTTCCTTTCCTCCATGGAATTCATCATCGATTAACATATGTTATGCTTCCCTTAATAATTTTTAAAATTTATAAAAGCAAATAAAGAACTTTATTTTTAAATCTAAAAATTAAAATGAATTTAATGTTGAGAAAAATGTCAGTTTTATTTTTTATTAACATCGAAAAAACATATATATAAATATAAATAATTACAGGACTTAATGAATAACAAAATAGAAATTAATTCTAAAGTACAAAATGGAAATTATGAACCAAATAAATGGTCCTTAAGGAAAAAGAATAAAATAGATAAAGTGAAAAATTCTGAGATTCTTACGACAGGGCCGGCCCCTTAGTACAGTGGTTAGCCCTGAGCATAGAGAAACATGCACATGGCCAATTGCAGTTCTAATCACACCCCAAAGACTTGGAAAACATGCCAGGTGCATGTGCATGTGTGCCGTAAATATCCTGATGGGATGGGGACATTGAGAAAATGAATTCTATCATGACCATGTCCCATTGGAAGGTGTTTTTTTACTCTCTCTTTCTCTGTCTGACAAATACATATGACATTTCATAATAAATAATAATAATAAAATAAAAATAAAGAAGATCTTTATTATAAAGGCATAAAATAATACCTAATACCTGAGTACTGATGGCCACGTGATATCATAAAGTTAAAAACCCCTAAACACAATGTGAATCCACATTACAAGGCCACAGAAGTAACATATTACAGTACTGATGTGACAACTGCAAAATAAAGAGAAAGATTAATGTAAGTAGGGACTGCAGAAATGGTTTCCCCACTTGTGGCAGACTGTCCTCTGAGAGAAGCCTGTCACTCTAGGAATAAGTGACCTTTCTGAGATGGCTGCCTCAGCCACGTGGGAAAAATTAAGCTCCAGTCTCACCTCTCATATAAAACTATATTCCTCAATAGTAATGATTTAGCTGTGAAAAAATACAATGTGAGCACAAAAAATAATATGTGAGATGATCTATATTAACTCAAAGGAAAAACATTTTTAATCAAGATAGACACTATCCAGGTAATCACTGAAAAATGTGACTACATCAGCATTATAAACTTACATTCAATAAAGAACACCATCAACAAAGCAGGGTGATCACTGACATGAGGAAGCCATTGCCGTATCTGAAGCCAAGTGAGTTAAAGGACTTTCAAAATAATTTACAGACTCTTGTTATTTCCTGAAGGACTTGAACTATGACATGATATCTCCCCAGTGGCATGACCTGATATTTCCTTTACCTCATTTACAGTAATTTTATTTATTTATTACTGATATCAGCATTTTCCTTTTTTTTTTTTTAAGATTTTTGTCTTAGGGCACATGCGCTTGCTGGATAGAGAGAGAGAGAGACAGACTCAATGAGAGTGAAAATAAGAAATTAGCCCCTGGGGGGGATGGCCATATTGTAAACCCTTCTCTATTCTCCTCCCACAATCTTGGGTACACACGTATGTACAAGCACCCAGCATGATTTTGAAGCCACTGGAACTGCAGTTGGCCATGTGGGAGTCAAGTGACTTAACTGCTTGGCCACCCGCTGGTCCCTGAGACCATACACCAAACACTTTCCTGTCTCAGGATCTCTCTCATTGGCTATTAATTCCACCAGATGGCCCACGATTTCTTCTTACTTGGCTGCTTCTATCCACATTCACACATTCATTTAAAACTCATCTTCTCAAGAATGCTCTTTTGACCATTTAAAAATATTTCACCCCTTTAAATTTTATTTCAGCACTCCATTCATTTTCTCTTGTAGATTAGGTTACACTGTGTAATCCATAGATTTTCTGAACTGATTTTGCTGCAGTTTGGCATCTTGGACTAGGAGCAGTCCTGGAAATTAAATTCTATAGGTAGTGAGAACTCTGCAGAGATATACATAACTTACTCTTCGGGGAGGGATGATGACGGACATTGTGATCTCTCTGCCTGGTGATACACAATTTATATGGCTCTGGGGGAGATTTATTTATGCACGAAAATTGGAGTAAGGACCCAGTTCCATTACATTTCCAATGAGTGGAAGGGAGTATCTACCTCTTTTCCCTTTGTAAGCAGAGGAGATTAATTTCTTTCCTCCATTATTTGCTTATGATACAGAAATCAAATTTTGCATGTGGAGGCATTTGCATTTGATCTTTATTGTGTTCACCCAAGATAAGAATTAAGGTTGACGAGTCATGGGATCACTTTTTTCTGAAGCTAATTTATTTTCCCATGTGTGTAGAAGATGCAGAGAGAGGAAGAGAGACATAGAGACAGAGAAAGCTCTTCCAGCAGGGTCCTGATGCTGCAATCCACTTTCAGCTGCAGACGCCCCTGGATCATGGGCACACATATGGCTGGCTCACTCAGGGTGTGTCTAGACACAAACCTAGAGCCTTCTCAAGTGGGCCAGTCCTACAGAAACTCACTTTTCACCTCTGTGTCACTGTCTATATCTAATGTTCACATTTTAAAAAAGATTGTCAGAAGGAGCTTCTGTTTGCTGGAGAAAGAGATGGGGAGACAAGAGGAGAGGAAAGAATCAACCCCTCCCAGTGGGATGTAGTTATGCTGCAATCCCTTCTTTGTGCCTCCATCCTGTCAGGGTTTGGGGTGAACATACATGTGCCTGCCCTATTTTTCGAACTGTTAGGGATGAAATTCCAACCATGGTCAGACATGTCAGATCTGACTCTTTTCTTAATTAGGCCATGGAGGAGGACCAGCCTCAATGGTCATTTTTAAAAGTTAATAATTCTAATATTTCTCTGATTCAAGGGACCTCACATACACAACAGGATAAAATCAATAAAAAATATTAAAAAGCCTCTAAGACTGACTAATGCTGAGAAATATCAAAGAGTATGTGTGTGTTTGTTCCTTTCTGAGTGTGGAGTGTGAGTTATGTACATACGCATGCACATGGTAACTATTACTTCTTTCCACTGACATAGATTATTATTCACAGCATTTCTTGCCACCCAGTTTCTTGCCCCACCCAGGGGTCACTGTCGGTCTCCTCTGCGTGGTGCAGTGGACACTGGATGCTTGTTCATTGCTTTAGCATTTAGCATAAAGCTCAGCAAAGATTAGGCCAACCATAAACACATATTGAGTGAGTAAATGCTCTCCCAAAATTCTAAAATACTGAAAAATTAAGATGAATGCAATAAGGATTTTGCAGCTCCCCACAAAGTCTTCTAAAGATACGCTTCCATTACATCTATGTGCTTTCACTTGAAAGTTGAAATATATTTAATATATACTTTTATTTAATTTTATAAATCCATGAGAAGTTATTGAAAAATACTTAGAATTACTACATCATCCTTTTGAGACTTTAAACTTATTAATCCCATTCAATCTGTACTTGATACTACTGTCAGACAGGAACCAATCAGGCAAATGGAAGATATATCTGATTTTATGTAGAATTTACAATATCCCAAAAATGTCTACGGCTATATTGGTATAATTGTTTTAGCTCTGTAGTTATTGACAAATAATTATATCCCATCACTTTTGACAAAATGTTTTGCTGTCTTTGTAACATAACTCATATAGCACATTTTATTACCTTATAAATATACTCCCAAATTTATTGTTTTTATTTTAACAAGAATACTTAATTATTTTCATACGTATTTCAATTAATGGGTAACAGATACTTTTCTTATAAGGATGCTTATCTCATGGCAATAGTTTCTTGATTTGTATTCCATTTTTCATGCATTTTTATTGACAAACACTTTAAAATAGCTCTATCAAATATAAAATGCAATGATTAATTTAATGCTGCATACAGAGTGAAATAGGAATAAGCATTGATATTTATTACAAACAACTACTATTCTAGTAATTCAACACACGAGTATTCAAAGTGGTTTCCTAGACAACAAGAGATAGTAAAAATTTATCTCTGAGTTTAAAATTCTATTGCCTCATGATTTGATGCACAATCTCATTGTTTTAATCTTACTGATAAAAATCCTTTTGTACTAAACAAATCTAGTGAAAGATCCCTACCACTATCAAAGAGAAATGTTAAATTTACCTGGATCCAGACAACACAAAAGAAGTGAGATGAAGTAAAATAGGCCTGATTCAACTGAAATTAAAAATAATCATAAAAATATTCACTTAGGATTTCTGAAAACATTAGATAGGTTTAGATGAATAAGTAGCCAAATGAACATTTAAATCTGTTGATTTTCCAATCACATGCCAGATGTAGTTCTTTCACCAAAAAAGAATTACACAATGGATTTGATAGAATTATTTTGATGATCAATTATCATTATTAGCTATTATTTAAAGATAGTATTATTTTTGTGAGATGTAACTACAGTATCAATGTACTAGTCAGGTGTCTCTAGAGAAAAAGAACCAGTAGGATGTTTACATAATAGTAAGAAATTTATGTTAAGGAATTAACTCGAAATTATATGGACTGGCAAGTCTAAAATCTATAGGAAAAACACAATGACAGGCTGTAGTTTCAGGTTATTTTTTGAGTGTGAAGCCTGGAATTTCTATTTCTTCTTTTTAAAAAATTTTTTTGAGAGATTTGCTATAGGGCTTGTACACTCTCTGGAGAGACAGAGAGAAATAGAAAGTGAGACATCTCCCCTACAGGGGATGACCACACTGCAATCCCTTCTCGTCCATACTCCTCTTGGGAGCTTGGGCACACACACACACACACACACATGCACACACGCACGTGGCATGATTTTTAAGCTGCCCGGTCCAGGACTCAAACCACAGTCGACTATGTGAGAGTTTAAGAACGTAACCATTACACCATCTGCTGGTCCTGAGGACTGTAATTCCTATGTTGCAGTGTGGAAACTGAATTGTTCCTTCTTCAGAAAACCGCAGCCTTCACTTTTCAGGCTTCAGCTAATCAGAGAAGGCCCACTCACATTATTCAGAACTATCTGTTTTACTTAAAGCTGAGCGATTGTAGTTTTTTTTTAAAGTTTACTTCTTTCATAAGACGAGAGGCGCAGAGAGAGGGAGAGAAACAAGAAAGACCAGAGCCCTCAGTAGGGTCTTTACCATGATCTTGCTTCCTTCAACCATCCTAGCGAGCCAGTGTCATGACATGTGCACGCCGCTTGTGGAGGCCAACCGAGGAACTGAACCCCTGTCTCCTGTACAGACTCAGTATCTTCTGAGCAGTGTGTTACTGCTGTACTACTGCACTAGTCCCTCTGATTATAAATGGATGCCGCACCTAGAAAGCACCTTAATAGCAACGCCTGGATAAGTGTTTGAGCAAATATCAGTCACCTAGTCCAGTCAACACGTAAAATTAACCGGCACAGCAAGTAATGAGGATTCCAATTTCAAGTAATAGAATCCCCACCTCAAAATGATTGGAATAGTAAGAATACATATTACCCACTACCAGGGAAAATCCAAAGTGACTCCAGTGTTGATGTGACCAAATTCTTCCTGTTCTTAAAACATATATATAATATATACATATCATATGTGTGTATAGCGTGTAAGTATATAAAATACACAGTCATATATTGCTTTCTGAGAAAAGTGTCCTTGGGTGATTTTGTGCGAACAGCATAGAATTTCTTACACAAAATCAGTTGCTATTTGATATAATCTTAAAATCTCGAGACCGCTGCTGCATCTCATCTTCTCATTGACCAATACATATGATTTATACATATTCATATATATATAATTTATTATTATTTATACATATGTAACATATATAAATAAAATACGCTATTTTATGTATATATTATATAAACCGACTGTATAAATACATTTCATATGTGCATACATTATAAATATACAT
>NW_006159558.1:646416-654419 GCF_000334495.1 Tupaia belangeri chinensis | reverse complement strand
ATATAGAATATATTATAAATTATGTGTACATTATTATAAATATACATTCTACATGTATATATATTATAAAGGTATAAATATGAATATATAAATATGTAGATGTAGATATGGATATCTATATATAGATATTGATACATATATAACATTTTTTATAGCCTCCTATCTTACCATTACTGACTTTCTCACATAAAACAATGTTTAAAACATATCAACTATTACTTATTATTTCTTAATAAAAATGATTTGCTCCACATATCAACCATTTCCTGTACTAATGTTTAGTTCAGAAGGAAAATCTCCTTCCTGGAAGTGCCAAAGCTCTCATTAGTTAATTTAATCTACTTGGACCAAGAAGACACTAAACTTTAGGTTACTTGCTAAACCTTCCCAAGGCTCCTCTTCTTTCTTACCTAGAGAAGTAAGAAATCACTACTTTATTGTTGACTGTTACTCCACTTCATCTTGTACACAGCAACCAACTGAGAGAGCATAAACTAAAATTTAATTTTTCATCTCAGGGCTGGCCCTATGTCCTAGCAGTTAAGAAAGCCAGATTCACATGGGTGACTGTGAACTGAGTCTCGGCCTCCAGGGTTTGAGAAACATGCTGGGTGTAAGTTTGTAGGGAGCCACAGACACTGGAGGATGGAGAGAGGGAGGAGGAGTGAAGTGTGTGTTCTACCTTCCCTTCTCTCTCCAAGTCTATCTCTTGTGAGTGCATGTATCTTCTGGCAACAAAATTAAACATTGCATCTCAGAGCAACGTTGACACTGTATCTACCATGTGAATGATGTGGACAGTTAGGTCAGGTGGATACCGTAATGATGTTTGGAAAAACTAGTATTCATGGTATGAGGGACTGTGCAAGGATTCACAAATTGCCAAATAACGGGAATAGATTATGCTATCTAGTGATAATAACATTAGTGATATTAGTAACAGAGGCAGAACTTAACTTGTATCCAGTGTCTATGGACATAACCTTAACCTTTATTATTTCCAGAAATAGATACGTCAATGGGTAAATTACTGTTTTCCCATCACACTTAAAGAGTCTCCAAAATGCCGTTGCATGTCGACTTGCTGACTGATCTGTGTATTCCCTGATTGTCTGATACTATAATTAATGACATAACTCAAATAATTATATGCAAAATTCTTACAGTAATTAGCAGGTTGCATGCATGTATTTATTCATAAAACATTTGTTAAGTCTATATTTATTTTTTTTTGAGAGGTTTTTCACTATAGGGCACGTGCGCTCACCAGACAGACAGAGAGAGACATAGAGACAGAAAGTGAGAAATTACCCCCCACAGGGGATGGCCATGCCTCAATCCCTTCTCCTCCATTCTCCTCTCAGGATCTTGGGCACGCACACACACGTGCCCAGTGTGGGTTTAAGCCACCGGGTCCGGGACACGAACCATGGTCGACTACGTGGGAGTCCAGCAACCCAGCCATTACGCTAACTGCTGGTTCCCCGTTAAGTCTATATTTTGTCCTAAACATTGTTCTTTGTGATTATTCTGCTTTTCCCAGTCAAGTCCTGGAAAAACATCATGGTTACTTTCTTTTTATTTTTTTCTTTTCTTTTTTTTAGAGAGGTTTTTGCTATAGGGTGTGTGTGCTTGCCAGACAGACAGAGAGAGAAAGAGAGATAGAAAGTGAGAAATCACCGCCCCCCCCAGGGGGGGGATGGCCACACTGCAATCCCTTCTCCTCTATTCTCCTCTCGGGATCTTGGGCACACATGTACACGCGCCTGGCGTGAGTTTAAGCACTGGGTCTGGGACTCGAACCGCGGTCGACTACGTGGGAGTCCGGCGACATAGCCATTACACTAACTGCTGGTCCCTTTTTTTTTTACAGTGAAGAAGCTGATTTTATAGTTTCTGGGTTACATAGGCTATTAAAAATGGTAGGCAAGGAAAAGGGCCCTTAGGCTAACACCAAGAATTTTGTCTGGGTATTAATGAAATAGTCCAGGGCACATATTGCCTTTAGCTGACTTGTGTGCAGATTTGCCTATAAACAATACATGTGCAACCTTTAGTACATACAGAAATGAAGTGAGAGGGAGATTATCAGAATTCAGTAGCCATTAGTGCTTTAATTAGTAAACATAGCTGAAACAAGGGTTTGATGGTTGGGGAAAAGACAATAAATCAAATATTACAAGGCACAAGAAAGCAAAGGAAAATATTTTGAAGAATTATAGCTATTAGCAGAACAAACAACTCAGAGGCTGGAATTAAGATATCTTTGATTTATATGCTAAATATCTAGTAGAAAAGATGAACCACAGATTTGAACACATGGGCAATTTCAGCAGAGACATGGAAATGATTAGAAATGACAAAGGTAGGTCAGTGGGTGGCCTGGTTGTTAACACAGCTGAATCCCATATGGTCAACTTCACAGTTTGAGTCCTAAAACTGGTAGCTTGAAAAACTCTGAATGAATGTGCATGCCTGCCCAAAATTCCTTCAGGAGGATAGAGGAAAAGGCATTGTGACATGGCCATCTACCCCTCACTCCTGTGCCCACTTGCCCTCTTTTTTTTCTGGGGAGCTCATGTGCTCTGCAGCAAAATTGGAAGAAAAAGAAAAACCTAAGGGAAGTGTGGGTGCCTCCCTTTCTCTGTTTCTGTTTGAGTCACTTTCTCTTACAGCAAAACCAAATAAAATAAACTTCAAAAAAGTCAAAGGTTTTATTTAGCAAACAAAAACAGAAATTCATTGCCAGTGGAGCTGCACTACAGGAAATTTTGAAAGGAAATTTTCAAGTAGTACATATGGGGAGAATTTGGCTCTACAGAACAAAATGAAAAAAAAAGGAAAATATTAAATGAATGACAGAATCATTTTTAAAATTTAATTGCATTACAAATGCATTTCTAGAACAAAAATATTGGGTTGTCAGAAAAGTCATGATGTATTTTTGCATAGAAAAACATGTCTTAACTTTTCCAGTGATGTAATACATTGTCTGGAATGTACAAAATATGTAAAAATGAGTGCACTTGAACTATAGCAAGAAGAGTGAAAACAAGGAATTACAGGGACAAAGAAGTTGGGGCCAGTCAGGTGGCATGGAGGTTAAGATGGCTGGATTCCACGTGGCCAATTGTGAGGTTCAAGTCCTAGACATGGTAGCCTGAAACATATGTCAAGCATGCATGCCAAAAATCCCAAAAGGAGAAAGGAAAAGAAGGGACAGTAGAGTGTTATCCCCCTGGGGAGGTGTTCCCACCCTTTCCCTCTTTTTTTCCATCTCTGGTGAATGTATGCGCCCTATAACAAGTTTTTAAAATATTTAAAAAAATACTGTTTTAAGATATACTCTATAAGAAGAGTTTTAATATTTCTAAAAAGTAATTTTATTAAGATATATATTGCAAACAAAAGATTATTATTAATTGAAAATAAGAAGAAGTATAATTAATAAACCAAATGTGGGTATAAAAGAAAGTAATAAAAATCATAAATCCAAAAGAATGCATAAAAGAGAGGGCACCATAAAGAAATATATTCAAAAGAAAATAGCTAGCAAGATAGTAAATTTAAATCTATTTTTATAATTCCATATCAATATAAAAGTTGTAAAATTCAATAAAAAATAGGAATTATTAGTTTAAACAAAAAAATCAAGTCCCAATTATAGAGGAGAAACATATTGTTTTAATTATATGTTTAAACATTTGTCTTTAAATATAAAGACATAAAAATGAAAATAGTATTGCAAATACTAATCGAAAGAGAGTTAATGTGGACAAAATATGTTTTACAACAAGGAATAATATTGGGATAAAAGGGGCATTCTATACTTTTAGTGACCTGTTTATCAGGAAAATATTTAAACATAATGTGTATGCACCCGAAAAAGCATCCACAGAAGACACAAATCTGGAGCTTAAGAGAGAAGTAGTCAAATTTACTATTATATTTGGAGACTTCAACACTTCAGTCTCAGATCATCATAAAAATATTTAAAAATGCATGAGAGAATGGAATACTTGAACAACACTAAGCTTGGCTTAATTGACACTTAAAACACACTGTTATTAGGATACACACTCTTTTCAAGTGCACGTGGAGAATTCATTGAAAAAGTCTATCTTGTGGGCCAGCTCAGCTCTGCAGTGGGAATGTGCTGCTCCAGCAATGCTAAGTCTAAACAGAAGATTGCAAGTTTGGTTCCTGGTTGACTTACATGTTGCATGTGTGTGCACCCAGGATCCTTGCTGTGTGGGAAATCTGGAAGGGATCTCAGTGCAATATTTTATGTGAGACGTTTATCTTTCTGTCTCTGCCTCTCACTGTTATAAACAAATACATAAACTTTAAAAAATTCCATATCATGAAACATAAAACAAGTCTCAAAAAATTAAAAAAATTAAAATCATGTAGTATATATTCTCTGATTACAATGTAATTACATTAGAAACCAAGAGCAGAAGGGAAAATCTTTCATACATGAGAGAGCTTCAAAAAGTTCATAAAAATTTTATTGAAATAATTTATTTTGGTACAAATATTTTTGATATTCATGTCTTATTTTGTTATATCTTTTCCATAAACTTTTTGAAGATTCCTTTTATTTGAAAATTACATAATAAATTTCTAAGTAAGTCACAATTAAACTCTTAAGTCATAAAAAATGAACTTATGAAATATTCTGAGTTGAATAATATTTTAAAAACTATCAACATTAATGGGATGCTGAAAGAACAGTGTCTAGAAGGGTGTTTATTGCCTCAAATGCTTAAAAAAATGAAATCTTGTCTTCAAGAAAATCAGTAAGACAGGATTTCTTAGAAAACTAGAGAAAGATGAACAAAATAAATCCCAAACAAAAATAAATTTGGCAGTTATAAAGAATAAAAATTTATAAAATTTAAAACAGAAGAGACAGAAATCAATGAAACCAAAACTTGATTCTTATAAACAATCAATAAAACTGATAAATGTTTATCCAGAGATATTGAGTGAAATGGAAAAAAAATTGTTTCAAAAGACAGAGGGGACATTTCTACAGGCCCTACAGACATAAAAAAGTTTTGCAAAAAAGTAATATTGACTTCTTTGGATTTTTGACTAACTCCTTCCAAAGAGCACTTCTCAACCTTTATATACTGTGTTCTGGGATAATAATTTTTCCTGAGAAAATTGCTACCAGTATTGGGGTAGGACATGTGCTTTAAACTTGACTGATGTGTGTCCTGATTTAGAAAACTTTAAACACTTTAAAGAAGTGAAAAATGTACCTGAGAGTAGGCATTGATTTAATATACCTTTGAGACCATTATGGAGTCATCCTGATCAATAAGACGTAATCAGACTTTAGTTGCTATCACTCAGGTATCATGATGATCTCAGTTAACCAGAGATCTCATAAGGGTGGCATTGTGGTTAAGGCAGCTGAATCCCACATGACTGACTGCACAGTTTGAATCCTGGACCCAGTGTCTCAAAAAATATACCAGGTACGTGTATGCACACATGCCTAAAATCTAGAGAGGAGAATAGAGGAGAAAGAATTGAGGTGTGGCCCTTCCCCCACTTGCAAAACAAAACAAAACAAAACAAAAAACAAAACAAAACAACAAAGAGAATAAGAGAACAGTGCATGAGAGCAGGTTTGTTTGCTTAATATGTGTATTTCTTTTTTTCTTTATTTCACCTTGGGCTTTAACTATTAAGCATGAGATAATTTTACTTTGGACGTTAATTTATTTGGCTTTTAATTCTTTAAGAGGCTTTTATTATTGTAACTGAATTAAAAAATTTGGCATTTTTCTGGGACCAGCAGTTAGCGTAATGGCTATGTCGCTAGACTACCACGTAGTCGACCATGGTTCGTGTCCCGGACCCAGTGGCTTAAACTCACGCTGGGCGCGTGTGCATGTGTGCCCAAGATCCCAAGAGGAGAATGGAGGAGATGGGATTGTGGTGTGGCCATCCCCCCTGGGAGGTGATTTCTTGCTTTCTATGTCTCTGTCTCTGTCTGTCTGGTGAGCGCACGCGCCCTATAGCAAAAAAACAAAAAACAAAAAACTCTCAAAAAAAATTGGGCATTTTTCTATGTAGCTGTTTTAATATTAATGTAACAGTAGGGAACATTTAACCTCATAGAAAGTCTCTGATCAGCTATAGTCCACAATTTGAATAAGATACAATACGTAGAATGCATTTTTAGTCTTTGGTGGAATTAAGTTTTGGTCTTTGGTAAGGAGAGAATCTGAATTAATTTATATACATTGCATAAACTTTAGGGTGTAATTAGCTACTAAGCAATAGCAATTCCTGAAAAAATACAGGAAGGCGAATCAGTTAATTTGGGGACAGTGGGAACTTTGAATGCACATCTACGATAGCAATAATATGACACTAACAATCTCTCCAAAAACGATGGAAGATAAGCAAACACATGTTCAAGAATGTTAGCTAATATTAGAATGGGAGCAGTTTCTCATGACTTACAGGGCTCTACAAAAGTATTTATCTTAAACACTAGTGACTTCTTGCACCTTCATCTAGAAGAGTTGAGTAACTTAGGGTTTGATAGAAGAAGGTGGACAGGTAGTGATCACCTTCGTTCTTTTTCTTTCTCTTGGGAGTCACATGCCCAAGTGGTTTGCTCCTCCATGAGTTGTTCTGGGATAAGACTCCAGTATTAGGAGAACTTTGGTTGTTCAGCTGTACCAAGGAATAATTTTTTCCCTATTCTTTCTTTATTTATTTTAAACATTCAATTGCTATACATCCTTTGGCTTGTAAAGAGAATTTATCCAACAGGAAATACACCTCAGACCAGTTCAGTTGAGAATACTATACATGTTATCAACAGGCAATAAACCATTTTGGAGTCCCACAAATGTCTTGCCACTCTATTTTTTCTGCTCTGATTTACTTCCCTAGGAATGATTGAGGATAGCACAATATCTAGAAGCCTGGTGTTAATTTGTAACCAAGCCATGTTTTCCAACGTAAGCTTTAGAAGTAACAATGCCTATTTTTTTCTATTTTACTTCTTGTTCTTTAATTTTCATTTGGTGTAGGTATTAGGCTGTGAGGTAAGAGGACTATTTAATGATTTCTCTATTGGCGTCCCATTCTTCTTTCATCTCTGAGCCAGTTATTACTGAAAGGTGAATGTGCGATGGCAAAACTCAATGTTGTACTCCATAAATCAAATTAATTTGTTTCAAGGAGGAAGGAGTTTATGTCAAAATTAATACCTTAAGATATGTATCAAAGAAATGTTTAGCATTTAATCATTATATGATTTAAAAATTCGATAAGTATTTATTTTATGTATTTGAGGCTCAGTATTTTATATCATGATTAGAACAATTTATATTAATTGATATATTCGTTTATCTTTTGTCAAAGCAAACTTTCCTTTTCTACTCATGTGTTTAGCAGTAGAAAAATTATAGTTTATCAGACATTTAAATAATTGGATTTAGATATATTTTTTAAAAAGTGTACTTACTTCATGAGTGAGAGAGATGGAGAGACAGCATCTCTAACAGGTTCTTGATACCGTGATCCACCCCCAGCCCTGGCTCACAGTACACATGTGTGCAGAACAGTTAGGTCTCTCAATACAAGCCAGGAACCTTACCAAGTTGGTCAGCAGAGCATTGTGTTTTACTACCTGACTACTGTCTAGCTCCTACATTGTGTTTTGAAAAGAGTGTTTTCTAACTTTTGATTCTTCATTATAATTATTATACTTTGAAAATATTTACAACATTAAAGTTTTATTTTATGTTTTATTTTTGACATAAGGCATTTGTGTTCAATAGAAACAGAGAGGGAGGGTGACAAATTATCCCCAGTGGGGATGGCCATATCACAATCCCTTCTTCTTATAGGCACACACCCACACGTGCCCCTGGCAGATTTTTTTTCTTTTTTTTTTTTAAATTTAATTTTATACTTTCAATCACTGTCTATTATTAAAGCTTGTAAAATGAATTTTTCCAGCAGGA
>NW_006159558.1:584243-646385 GCF_000334495.1 Tupaia belangeri chinensis | reverse complement strand
TACACTGTATGTTAGTTCAGTTATAGATATTATCATACATGTCATCATCAACAGATAATTTCCATTTTTATGTCCTTTAACTATCTTGCTTCTTTCTTTCCCCCCTTGATTCCACTGGGACTTAACCATGGAATTAACAATGTGGGATCCAATTCCTTAATCACCATGCCACCTACTGGCCACCTATTAAATATTTTTTACCTGTGTAATTTTGAACTAATTGTATCTTAAGACTATGTAAAAGAAGGAAACAAACATTTCAAACTTTCGTGAAGAAAACTTTAATAAAATTTTTCTTAGTATGCTTTGTTAATTTAATGGTACTTATTTAAAACATATTGTAAGGTTGTAGATCTTTTTTGTTTTTTGTTTTCTTTTTAGAGGTATTTTTGCTATAGGGCATGTGTACTTGCCAAAGAGACAGACAAGACAGTGAGAAATCATCCCCCAGGGGAATGGTCATGGTGCAACCCCTTCTCCCCTACCTACTCTCAGGATTTTTGGACATGCATGCACACATGCCCAGAGTGAATTTTAAGCCTCCAGGCCCAGTACTTGAAGTACAGTCGACTATGTGGGAGGTCAACAATGTAACCATTACACCATCTTCTGGTCCCAGGATGCACATCTTTTAACATGGCAGTATATTAGTGAAAGAACCTTGCACATAGCATGTTTTTTATATATAGGTAAGATATACTTTACAGGACAAAGTGGTTCTTCTGCCTTATGGTACGAAGAATGTCTCCAAGTCAGTGCTCTTACTGGGTTCTTACTTGTTTCATTTAGCAAGTAGTTAATTAACCATATTATGAATTAATTATTTTGTAAACAATGTGTACAGGAAATTTTAAATTCCTGCTAGTGCTGTGTGCTTGAGCTAAAGCTCTGAGTAGGACAAACACTTTCTGTGTCGTCATGAAGATCAGGGCTGCCGCTTCATCTCCTTCTGAAAGAAATCTAATTATGCAAAAAGGATGAAAGCATTTTTGGCATTATGAAAATTTGTGTTCAACATTTAAGTTTATTTTTATTTACTTTTTAGGTTTTTTGTTATAGGGCACATGCACCCACTGGACAGAGACAGAGAAAGATACAGAGAGAAAATGAGAAATTACCGTCCCACACACGGCAGGGATGGCCATGCCATAATCCCTTCTCCTCCATTGTCCGTTGTGATTTTGGAAATGCATGCATACATGTTTAGTGTGATTTCTTTTTTCTTTCTTTCTTTCTTTTTTTTTTTTAGAAGTTTTTGGTACAGAGTGTCTGTACTCACCAGAAGGACAGAAAGTGAGAAGTCCCCGCCCCTTGGCCCCATGGTGGATGGCCATGCTGCAATCCCTTCTCCTCCATTCTCCTCTTGGGATCTTAGGCACATACGCACACATGCCAGCGTGAGTTTAAGCCACCAGGTCTGGGACTCAAACCGCAGTTGGCTACATGGGAATCTAGCAACAGAGCCGTTACACTAACTGCTGGTCCCTCGCCCTTTATTTTAATATGCACAAAAGTTAACTTAGTGTGGATTTTATGATGACCCATATGCAAAGATAACACCTGGAAACTTAAAACTTCCTATCTTACTTCATTTTCTGCTGCTATGACAGAATACACAAGACTGGGTAATTTATAAAGAAAATAAATATATTCCTTATAGCTTGGAGGCTGGAAATTCCACATTTGAGGTGCTGCATCTGGCAAGGGCCTTTTTGCTATTTCATCCCTTGTCAGAGGTGAGGGGATGACAGAGCAATAGAGAGTCAAATTCATTTCCCTGAGGAGAGGCCCTTGTGATGACAAACCCGCTCCCATGCTCTCTTGCGTTAGGAGTAGGCAAAGGAGCCTTCACAGCCGAATCCACTCTTAAAGGTCCTACCTTAAAACCATCTTGATGTCAACTAAATGTCATCATGAGTTTTGGAGAGGAAATCATAGCACTTCTCAAAGAACATGAAAAGAAATTATATTTGCAAATTTGGAGTAGGCAAAAATTTATTGATTAAGACATAAAATGCAGAAGCAAAAAAGAAAAATGATAAATTAGATTTTGTGACAATTAAAAACTTCTATTCTCCAAGGGAGACTATTAAAATGGTGTAAATAAGAAAGACACAAACTTGGAGAGAGTGTTTGTTCTTCACATATCTGACAAAGGCTTATCTAAAATAAAAAATTCTAACAGGGATGGACCCATGGCCTAGTGGTTATAGGAACCAGATGGCTGACTGTGGTTCAAGTCTTAGCTCCAGTCCTGTTAGTTTGAAAAACATGTTGGTCATGTGTTTTTACATGACCCAAATCCAGACAGGATGGAGAAATGGGGGAAAAGGAATTTCTTCATGACTATGCCTATTTGGGGGTACTTTCTACCTCTCTCTCTCTCTGTTCCTCTGCCTTTCTCTGGTAAGCTCAGACACCCTCTGGCATTAAAAATTTAAAAAAAAAAAATAATTCTAACAAGCCAAAGAAAGATGTTTTTTCCCCCTAGATAATGTATACAGAGAGAGAGAGAGAAAGGGAGAGGGAGAAATCATACCTCATGGGCTATGGTCACACCATAATTACTCCTCCATATCTCCCTTCTGGATTTTAGGCATGCATACACGTGTGTAGAGTGTTTCTCAAGGCACCAGGCTTAGGACTTTAATATGCAGTCAGTCTTGTGAGGTACAGCTGCCTTAAATCCAGGCCATGGAATCAGGTCAAGAAACTCAATTTTTAGAAACTGAGTAAAATAATTGAACAGAAAGGTTACAAAACAAGGTATAGACATGGCCAATAAGTATTCACTATTCTTCATGAAAATAAAAATTAAAACCATGAAATAAAACCTCATATTGACTAGAATGGCTAAAGTAAAGTTGACGGTGAGGATGTTGTAATAGTAGCCATTAATATGACCCCTAGTTGTCCTCACAGTGCCCTTGGGTAAACTACTCTTGAATACTTTTGTTTTTCTTTTCTTTTCTTTTCTATTTTATGCTAGAGGACTTGACTAATACAGACATGGAACAAATGAAAATCCTGTAGATTACTGGGAGACTGCTACTTGATTCAGCCACTTTGTAAGTGTTTGATAGCTATGTATATAACTTAATATAACTATAAATTACATCAACCATATAAATTAGCAAGCTTATTTTTAGGATTTATTGATGGGAAATGCGACTATGACTTCAAAAATAATTCTACATAAATATTCACAGCAGTTTTCCTAATAAGAGCCCCAAACTAAAGAACAAACAAGTGGTTTCAGACCAATGAATAAATACACCAAAATTGGTATATTTATATAATGGAATACTGCACAGCAACAAGAATGAATAATCTACTGATAACACACTGGAATGAGTGAATCTAACAAATATCATGTTCAGAAAAGGAAATCAGACAAATGAGTACATGTGTATGATTCCATTCTTAGAAAGCTCAGCACGGGCAAAATCAATCTACAGTTCTAGGAACTAGACTATTGGCAGATTGGGATGCAGGAAGATATAAATTTTATACAAAAATGGTGTAAGAGTTATTTTGGAGTAGTGAAAGTATTCTGTATTTTTATTGAGATAGAGGTAACATGGATATTTTTGTTTATCTAAACTTTATATGAGCAGAATATGTGTTAATCTATTAAATTATAACAAAACAAAATTATTGTACATATACTTTAATTTTTAGCAACCAATTTAATATGGATATGGAATATGATGCAAATATTTATTACATAGCTAAAGTAAGGTTGGTATAATATGGTCATATGTTCACCTTCATAAGTACAAAGAGTAATTTTTGGAGCTTAGCACATTCTCTATAGCCAACACCAGCTATTATTAATACCATAACTGAGTCTCCTTCTTTCATGCGTTCACACAGTATTTTTTTTTTTTTAATTTTTTGTCATAGGGCATGTGCACTCACTGGACAGAGATGCAGAGAAAGAGAAAGTAAGAAATCACCCCTTGGGGTGGGGGCGGATGGCCATGCTGCAATCCCCTCTCCCCCATACTCCTTTCAGGATTTGGGGCATGCATGCGCACACATCCAGTACAATTTTCAAGTCACTGGATCTGGAACTTGAACTGCAGTCAGCTACGTGGTAGTCCAGCTCCTTAACCACTATGCCACCTGCTGGCTCCATTCATACGGTAATTTAGTAAAAATATTTATTTAGCTACTCCACAGCTTATCACTGAGGTTAGGTATATGTTCTGTAAGAAAAAGACATGGAATCTGCATTGAGAGATTTTACAATTTGGGAGAGATAACAAATAGAAAAATAGTAGCAAATAATCTAGTGATCGTTACTGCAGTTACAATGGCGGTATAACCGGCAACCCAGAACCTAATGGGTTTTTTTTGTTGTTTTTTTTTTTGGTGAACTGGCCTTTATTTTACCACCTTACCTACAAATCATGCATGAATGCCTTGAAATAAATTTTCTTTGAATAAACCCATATTTTTACTCAGCAGAATTCGAAAGGGGAAACATTAGGCCTTTGTGGTGTAGGAAAAACCTTTCAACAGTCCCTAAGCAATTTTCACAAAATGAAAAAATGGACGCTAGTCTTACAGAAGTTTTGACTTAATTTTGAACCTAATGATTTTTTTCCTCCTCTGTCACATGGACACAACTTCTCTGGGACCTTTCTCTCCCTTCCACTTTATGTCAGATTGAGCCCCTTCAAGGCTGGGACCCAGAAACATTAAAAGTTCCTCTTGCTTGAATTTCTGGTACCTGGGCTCAGAGACTGAAATAGCTGGGGACTGGACTGTGGGCTCTCTGGATTCATTTCCTATGGCTGTCATGACAAATGTCCACAAACTTGGTGACTTAGGACAATAGGGATGTGTTCTCTCATGGTTCAGGAGACAGAAGTCAGAAATCATGGTGTCGTCAGGGCTGTGCTCCCTCTGGAGACTCTCGAGGAGACTACTCCTGTGGCTCTACTATCTTTAGATGGCGTTGCAGTCTTCTGTGTTCCTCAGGCTCACAGCAGCCTGTCTCCACTCTGTGTCTGGTATCAATGGCCTTCCTCCTCCTAGGTGGGAGCAGGATCTGGCTTGACTGGGTTATTTATTAAAGTAGGGCATAGCAGAAGATGTTTGCTGAAGGAAATTAAGGTTACAGTGATTTTAAGTCAAGTTTGAAATGCTAAAGAAAGGTCTAAGTAGATGTGTCAAAGCTCGACTCTGCCATTGCTTCACCCCTTCTTTCCCAAGATAGAATGAAAGCTTGGGAGAAAGGTCACCTGGCTGCTGGAAAGGAAAGGGGCCACCGCCCCAAGAGCAGGACTCAGAATCCAGGCCACTGGCAGTCACTGATTCAGGTAACTGCTCATGGAACAAATGAAGAAAACCGTGGGAGACAATTGTACACACCATTCTGGGTCCAGGTTGTTCTCTGAGAGCATCGTTCACAGTGGGTTCTTTCCTTGTAGTTGGGTGGTTCTTCCTTGCTGACCTGCCACCAGCTACCCTGTTGTTTGTTATGTTGTGTAACCACTGCTCCCTTTTCTACCCCATACAGGGGATAGCAATTGTTCCCTAACTGAGGGAATGGAGAGGAGATCTATATTAGTCAGGCTTCTCCAGGGAAACAGAATCATGAGGGGATGGATAAATAGTAGATGGTTAGGCAAGTAAATAGATTTATTCTGAGGAACTGGCTCACATGGTTACGGAAGTTGAAGCATCCCACCAGCTGCCGTCTGCAACCTGGAGGCCCAGGAATTCAGTTCCACCCACAGAGCTGGGCACTAGCGGAGTCAATGGTATAAATCCCAGTCCGAAGGCTGAAGAAGATAAGATGAGAAGCTCCAGTTCAAGGTGTCAAGCAGGGAAAATCATGGGAAATTCCTTCTTCCCCTGCCTTTTGCTCTTTTTATTTATTTTTTTAATTTTTTAATTTTTGATTCACAGTTAATTGTTGCACATCTTCATGAGGGACAAAGTGCTTTTTCAAAGAATGCATGCAGTGTGTGATAATCTCATCAAGGATATTAGCTAGACCCTTATCTCTCACCATTAACAAAATTTAGCACAAAATAGATTAACAATTTAAATGTAAAGCCCCAAACTGTACAACTGCTTGTAGAAAATGCAGTGGAAACACTTCAAGACTTTAGAGTCTTGAATCCAGAGAGCCCACAGTCCAGTCCCCAGCTATTTCAGTCTCTGAGCCCAGGTACCAGAAATTCAAGCAAGAGGAACTTTTAATGTTTCTGGGTCCCAGCCTTGAAGGGGCTCAATCTGACATAAAGTGGAAGGGAGAGAAAGGTCCCAGAGAAGTTGTGCCCATGTGACAGAGGAGGAGAAAAATCATTAGGTTCAAAATTAAGCCAAAACTTCTGTAAGACTAGCATCCGTTTTTTCATTTGGTGAAAATCGCTTAGGGACTGTTGAAAGGTTTTTCCTACACCACAAAGATTTATTATTTTCTTTTTCTTTTAAATTTGCTCTAGGGCATGTGTGCTTACTGAAGAGAGAGAGAGAGAGGGAGAGAGAAAGTGAGAAAGCACCTACGGGGGAAATAGCCATATAGCCATGCTGTAATCCTTTCTCTTCTTGGAATTTTGGACGAGCGCACACACACACACACACACACACACACACACACACACACACACTGTGTGTATTCCTCAAGCTGCTAGGTTCAGGACTGGAACCACATATTCAGCTATGTAGGATCCAGCATCCTTAACCACCACATTACTGGCTGGCCAGATGGTCCCAGTCCAAGATGATTTCATAAATAAACCCATAATACCTTTTGTTGTAGGCCCCAAAGAATTGAATGATGCCTAACTGTTGGGGAAGTCATCTACTCTGCTCAGTCCATAAATTCAAGGATGAGGGCGGGGAGAGAGGATTATGAATAAAAAGATGCTGATCACAGAATACAAAATTTCAATTAGACAAGAAGAAAAAGTTTTAGTGATCTATTACACTGCACGGTGACCACAGTTAATAATCATGTTTATTTCAAAATTCTGAAAGTCTAGATTTTTAACATTCTCCACACACACAAAAAAAGACACATTGTTGAGGTGATGGATATGCTAATTACCTTGACTGTATCTTTCTATAATGCCTACATAGATTAAAACAGCACATATATTGGAGGGGACCAACAGTTACTGTGATAGCTATGTTGCTGGACTCCCATGTAGTCATCCACAGTTCGAGTCCCAGACCTGGTGGCTTAAACTCATGCTGGGAACGTGTGCGTGTGTGCCCAAGATCCCAAGAGGAGTATGGAGGAGAAGGGATTATGGTGTGGCCATCCCCCCTGGAAGGTGATTTCTTGCTTTCTATATCTCTATCTCTCTCTGTCTTTCTGGTGAGCACACGTGTCCTATAGCAAAAATCTCTCTTAAAAAAAAACATATAAATACAGTATACCACTATTCTCAAATAACAATACATAAAAAATAAGTAGTTTATAAAATGTTAATCTTATCTGGAAACACCCCTCACAGATACACCCAGAAACATGTTTAATCTAGGTGCCCTGAAGCGGGCTTGCTAAAGCATAAAATTAACCATCGTAGGTCAGAGGTACTTGTGGAGGTCCTAGCACTGACTGACTGCCACAGAGTCACTGTCACTCTGATGCAGTCACCCCAGAGAGCAGGGCAGATGACTAAGAGGACTACTTTGCTGTCAGCTGTTTCTTGAATCTATGCATTTTTACCCCAAAGAGGAAAATCAGGACACATGGGACACTTGTCTTTCCTTCCTCTTTTCCTCTTCTATATTTTAGGAATCAGGAAATGTACTTACTTTTCATTCTTTTATATCTGGGACTTCCCTGCATCACAGGTTTTTTTCCCATCGTAGGTAACCTTCATCCCTTCCCTCTGGATTCTGTAATGCTAGAATACAACCAAGAGAACATGGATTGCTAGAAAAATAAAATTATATATTGTGTGGTAGGGTGGGCAAACAGTTGGTGTAGTGGTTAAAGCACTAGATTTCCACGTAGCTGACTGTGGTTTGAGTCTTGGACCTGGCAGCTTGAAACTCTGCCAACTATGTGTGCCCCAAATCCAGAGAGCAGAATGGAGAAGGGATTGTAGCATAGCTACTGGGAACCTCCCCAAGGTTTCCACTCTGCTCTCATCATGTGGGTACATTTTGCCGTAGGTGATAATTATTTGGCTTACTCTGAGGCCATGTTCCCTTGAGGTCAGTGGTTGTGACATACAACTTTATAAAAAAATGTATTGTATTTGTTATATTACATTTAATCACGTATATCTTCACAGTGTATTACATTTCTTTTTCCAGCATGATTACCATGCATATCAGTCAAGACAAAGACATTACTATCCACATCATCATTATCATCAAATAGCTTTTCATCATTTTTTCCGATTATTCTTATTACTTCTCATTATTTTTTTAAACATGCGATCACTATATGTCTCTTGACTTGTAAAGAAGATTTATCCAACATGAAATACTTCTCAGACTAGTCCAGCTGAAAATATTGTACATGTTATCATCAACAGGTAGTAAACCATTTCTGTGTCCCACTAAGTGACATATAACTTTGAATGACTACCTATATCAGAGGTGATAGAAAAAAGAAATTAATAAAATAAATTATAAACCACTCTCTTCAGTTGTGGATACTTTTTTCCCCAATGTTAAAAGATGTTTGAATAAAGTAACATCTACTTTTAGGATAAAGTTATATGTTTTAGTTAAATATGTAGCACAGGGATCTAAATAGATTAATCCAGAATAAATATTTGGGGGCACAGTGAATACTCTAGAGGTGGGTGTCAGAAAAAGGAATACATGATTTATTTTTTGATGTTTTTGCTCTAGGGCACATGCACTCACCAGGAAGAGACAGAGATATAGAAAAGTGAGAAATCACTGGATGGCCATCCCTTTTTCTGCATTCTCCTCTCAGGATTTTGGGCATGCATGCACACACATGTTTTTTAAGCTACTGGGTCCAGGACTTGAACTGAGGAGTCAGTTATGTGAGATCTGGCACCTAAATCACCACACACCCTACTGACTCAAGAATACATAAACTTAAACAGGTCACTTATGTGACAATTTGTGACATGTACTAGACAGACAAACAACAAACAACTCAGAGAAATGGAAGCACCTATGATAGAACTATTAGGTTTGCAATTATTGTGCCAATTGGAAAATAATTTTAAGGAACCAGCAGACGGTGTATGCTTACATCACTGGACACCCACATAGTTGACTGCTGTTTGAGTCCCAGACCATGTGTGTGTTGGGCATGTGTGCATGCCCACCCAAAGGCCCCAGAGGAGAATGAAGGAGAAAGGATTGCAGCATGGTCATCCCCTCAAGGGTGATGTCATTCTGTCTCTCTCTGTCACTCTGGTGAACACACACACTGTATAGTAAAAATATTTCTCTAAAACACACACACACACACACAAACAAAAAGAGATATAAAGATTTTACTTTAGATCTTCACTGCTCTGTCCCTGCTGTTATTCACAGAATATATTATAGAGTCTTTGAGGAACAAAGGTATATAAAATGTGTGATTGGTGAGATGGCATAACAGTTATGTCTCTGGACTTCCATGTAGTCAACGACAGTTTGAGTCCTGGACCTGGAGGCTTAAAACTCATGTAGGGTACGTGTGTGTGTGCCCAAAATCCCAGGAAAAGGGATTGTGATGTGGCCATTGCCCCTGGAGGGTAATTTCTCGCTTTCTGTCTCTCTGGTGAGCACATGCACCCTCTAGCAAAAATCTCTCTTAAAGAAAAAAAAGTGTGATTGGTCATATAATAATATTTTTACAAAAATATTTTAAATATTGTTTCAACATTTTGTAAGGAAATTAAATTCTTACATGAGAAAACTGAAAAAAAAATAAATATCTGGATGATTTTCATTGTTAATTTGTTAAATGGCAAGTCAGGGGACTATTGGAAAGATATGTTCTTTTTTATTATTATTATTATCATCATAATCTTCTTTATATTACATTGGGTTACATATAATTTTACAGTGTATTGCATTGCTTTTTCAAAAGGGAATGCCTTAAAAAAAAAAAAAAGGGAATGCCTTGCATGTCAGTCAATACATAGACATTAATCTCCCCACTTCATCATTCAATATCTTTTCATTGTTTTTTCCAATCATTATTATTATTATTCTAATTATTTTTTAAAATAGTCAATCACTATTTCTCATTTTGCTTGTAAAAAGGCTTTATCCATCATGAAATACTTCTCAGACCAATCCAGTTGAGAATACTATACATGTCATCACCAATAGGTAATAAACCATATCTGTTTCTCACTAACGTCCTGCCTCTCTATTGTTCTCTTGCTATCTTTCTCTATCCTCTTCTCTTCACCTCCCCCATTCCACACTGTCCTATTCTCGCTAAGTACCTTCACTGCTTTTATGTCCTCCAATTTTTCGCTCTCTACCATAGAGTGCGGATAGTCGGTATATATTGAGTGGATACATACAGTATCTTACTTTCATAGCCTGGCTTACTTCACTCAGCCATAGATCCTCCATGGCAAGATATGTTCTTTATAACTGGACCAGAATACGATTTTTCAAGACTAATTATTGTACTTTCTTTTTTAAAAACAGAGTTATGATCTGTGATTTTGGTGAATATATGTAATTCTTACTTAATATAAACCTTTTGAAAAGCACTTGAAAGTATTCTGCTGTTTATCTTCAGTGATAAATGTTTGATATACAACTCCCAGACTTTGAGAATTATAAATAGAGCATATATGATATCTCCTACATATTCCTTTTTTTTTTTCGAACTTTTCCTTAAATAATGGGCAATTTCCACTGTCAACACAATATATGTTCCTTTACCTTAAGTGGCTAATAGGTATTTCCATTCAATGGAATACCTCCCAGATGTTGAATTATTAGGTTGCTTTTATTTTTTCATTATTTTATTTTTTTAATCACTAAAGGGTATGTGTTCTCACTAGAGAGACAGAGAGAAAAAAGAGAGTTCCTTCAGTGGAGTATGTTCACACCACAATCCTCTCTCCTCATTTCTATCCTGTTAGGACTTTGAGCATACATGTACTAACATGTTTTCCAAGCTGATGGAGCAGGGATTTGAACCTCAGTGGGTAGCCATGTGGAAACTAACTCCCTTAACCACCACTCTAAGAGGCTGCCCCTTTCATTATGTTGAAGTGTGTTAATCACAGAGGCTTGAAAGGCTTGCCTTTAGGGAAATATTCTGGAAGTGATATGCTGTTGAAACAAGCACACACTTTACCCAGCCCCCGCTTGTTCTCCAGGTGGGCTGACCTGAGGAGGAGAGAAAGGGAGGGAATGTTCTCCAAGGAAATGGGATTAAAATGCAAACCCCCAAATGCTGTACTTTGCATCGAAGTGGAAAAGCAACCAGCATAAAGCAAAGTAACCACATTTCCTTCATACCACTTCATGATAACTTTGAAGTATTGATAGCCAAGAGTAAGTACAGTACAGGTTCATGTGCTGTTTTTATAAGTTGCCACTGTCAAGTTGCTATTTAGGGGAAGATGGAAAATTTTAATTAATTTTCTCATAAAATCTAGTTAGCCTAAATGTGCATATTTTGTAGGCAGCTTATGATTTCATATCAGACCACAGAATCTATCTATTAATAATATTCATAGACCTGCATAAACATAAGACTGAATTTGGAAATCTTTCACTTTTCCTGTAACTAGCCATAGTAACATTTATTTTAAATAGACAACATCTTAGATTTTTTGTACCCCTTTGGGTATTTGAGTTTTTCTTATCTACTGTCCCAAAGGCCATAACTAATTCCAAGCTCAACTCAAATGATAACTAAAATAATGACTAAATTAATAGACCCTAAAATAATAGCTACATTGTTGATCTCAACTTGCTGTTAGGGAGAGCAATTCAATATTTATTTATTTATTTATTTAGCTTAACAGAGAGAACATGTGTGCTCAACAGAAAGAGGGAAAGTGAAAAATAGACCTCCATGGGGAATAGTCATGCTGCAATTCCTTCTCCTCCATATCTCCCTTCTTTTGGGAATTTGGGCTTGTAGCACACATGCCTGAGGTGTTTTACAAGCTGCCACGTCTGAGACTCACATCTGAGACTCACATCTGAGACTCACGTCTGAGACTCACATGGTGATTGGCCATGTGGGAGTCCAACCATTTTATCTACAAAGGCATGGGCTTGCCCCAGAAATCCTATTTAACTGATATCAGCTAAGGGCAAATGACATACTATACTAAGCTATAGGATAGTTGTTTTGACAGTAGTGACTTCAATGTATTGCATATCTAGGAAGTGTATCAAATTAAATAATATGAAACGAAGTCATAACGTGAATCATTTCAGACAATTGGAATAAATTGTAATAAATTGAAAGATAACATACATGTAACAAAGCACATTCAGTACGCTAATCTGAAAGAGAGAGCTCAATGGCTTTGTGCGTAAAATTTTATCCCCCACACTTGTAAATGCTTACTTCAGGAAACCACTGACCTATCTAGAGGTAAAGAAACCAGGGGAACGAGGTTTCCATAGTACCCGAAACAATCACAAAACACGGGCATATGAAGCTATAAAAATAGCAAATGGAATGATTATCTCGTGGTTTTCTATGCCGTCCAATTTCTCTTTCCATAAATGCTGTTTGAATGCAGTCCCCAACTTCCTAAATGACCTTACTAGAGAATAGATTCTCTCATTCCCAGACGCCCAGACACCAACCCAAATTGATCCCAGAGGGAGGACAGAGGAATCTTCAAGGCGTTTGAAAGCATAAATAACTTTAAAGAGAAGAGAGCAGTACTGTAACTGGTTAGATTCAAGATGCTATATTCTTTACGGTGTCCCATTATTTTTATAGCATTAAGAAGAAAATGCAGATGATAAACCATGAAACAATGTTTTCTTAGAACTTCACAGAATTTCCTAAGAAGCTAAATTATTCTTCATTTTCAAGGTAAATTCACATGTAATAGACCTCATTATTATTTTTTTGGTGAATATTTTGTAATAAAATATATTTTAGCCTTTAATAAACATATGCTGTGGAACCAGCAGATGGAATAATGGTCACATCACTGGACACCAACATGGATGACTGTGGTTCAAGTTCTGGACCTGGCAGCTTGAAACTCACCATGGGCATGTGTGCATGCATGCCCAAAATCCTAAAAGGAGAATGGAGGAGAAGGGATTGCTCATGGTTATCCCCCTGGAGGGTGATTTCTCACTTTCTGTATCTGTCTCTCTGGTGAGTACACACAACCTATAGCAAAAATCTCTCTCTAAATATGTAAATAATTAAAAAATCCTGAGGGACACATTATATCCTGAAGCATTAAAATGGATCTGTATATAGTACAAAAAGACTGTGGTAGAGAGATAGGAAAAGGTGAGGAGAAATTATTTCTTTTTATCCATCCTTTCCTCCTGGGAAGACTCATAAAACTGAAATTTTTTTAATATACTAAAATGTCAAATTTTTTTGATGTTCCATATAATCTTGATACTACATATTAGTTTGAGTTATAATAAATTGTGGGTTTTGTAGGTCAACGATGATCACAAATGTCAATTTCATATAGTTCAGCATAATATATAGTTCAACTCCTAAGCAAAATAAATTTATAAGACCAAATGATTACTGCCATAGTAGAGTGTCCATCACCTTGGACAATTCCAGAGTGTCCATCACCTTGGAAAATTCATTTCTCTTTTGAGCTTACTTTACTTTTCAGTAAAGTGATGATAACAAAACTTTATTTTCTTTACAGGGTTGTTGAGACTAGACAGTAATATCAAATAAGGAAATAAATCTGAGGTCAGCTGGTGACACAAAATAAAGCAAGAGTCTACAAGGCTGATCTGTGAGAAAGATCAGGGTTCCTAACGCTGAGTTTGCTGGGCATGTGTGTGCCCATGATCTAGGGCTGGCTGTTCTCTCTCTCTCTCTTTTTCTCTTTCATGAAAGAAAGAAAGAACCTTTCAAATAAAAAAGTAAACAAATATTGAGAAATATTACAAAGCTCAGTGGATCATTATGATCATATTCTTCTTAATGGTTTATTTTTTAAAGTTAGATAAATTTATAATTTTTTTATTACCTAGAGTAAATGGTTGAAGCTTGAAAAAAATTTCCCATTTTAATTCCTGTTAGTAATGGCTAAGACTTACCAATCACTGCTTCTGTGCCCATTTTGCCAAAGGGAGTTCTAATGGTTTGTGTTTCTTATTCCTCACAATGACTCTATGATATTCATGATTTGGGTGCTATTAAGATGCTCTGTTTGCACATGAGTAAATTGAGTTTCAGGATAATAAGAAAATTTCTAATGATGACACAGGAAGTTCTAGAATGTGGCTTAAAGCCTGGGCAGTCTGACTCCAGAGACCGGCCCCTAAACCCTTCAGGCAGATAGTATTTCCTCTTTGCCTTCCCACTCTATGGCCCTCTCTCCTGATGATCTTAGTATAAAACTACCAGTTCTTTGTTCTTTTTCTTCTTAGTGTTCTCTTCCCACCCATAAATATTATTACACTCATGAATATTTGGATTGAGTTATCTCTAAGCCAAGTGAGGGACACAGGGATGAACCTTTCCCCAGCTACACCAATGCATTTACAGAGCTGCTGTGAAGGGTGGCGCTCTCACCTCGGGGATTGTTTTTTCAGTGATCCACACAGACCGGCAACACAGGGATTCAGACTCATGGGAAAATGGCAGTAGAAGATTCAACGAATAGAAAGGCCTGGCAGGTGAGAGGACAATTTAAAACACTTGTGAGACAAACTGCCCCATCCACACTGATACAAGACGGGTAACCATCAGGGTGAAATGTAAACTGACATTAGAATAAGAAATATATTTTTAGAAAAGAAGTACCATTACATGGCTGGAGAGTTTCCTAATGACAAAACATTTCAAGAAAGACCAAGTGGCAAACTACTAAAAATGAAATCATATGTGTGCTGTGAAGTTTACTTCCTCATTTAGATATCTTGATGGCTTACTCAATACTGATATAAAATATGTATCTATGATTAAAAACTATTTTTAATACTTAATAATCAGTCAAACAATACTATAGCAGAATAATTTAGTTTATTATTAAAGTTCACAATTTGTAATTCACAGTCTTTTTCCATGTGCTGCTTAGGAAGACATCTTCAGAGCTTCCTCTGCTTCTAATACTTATTCAATATAACAAAAGCTACTCTTAAACTTGACAATTTACAAAGGCCATTACAAGATTGAAATTTTGTGTGGGAGGGTGTTTTCATTTTTTCCCCAACTTTTTCTGAAAGAAGACTGAATTTCTTGGCTGAGATAGTTGTTCTCAGGAACTATCACTTTTCTTGGCTTTTGAAAGTATCTAACTGATTTGTGTCACCAGGAAAAGGTATCCAAAGGCACACCAGACTCCAGCATGAGGCATGCTTCATTGGAACTATTACTTTTCCCCTCTGGGACAAGTTCATAATAGGTGCCTTGCTTCTGCACCACATTCAGCCACCCTATGATGTTGGCCCAATATACTCTGAGGTCACAGAATGTCATTTTACTTATTTTACTCACATAATTTTCAGCGGGAAGGGTTTTGATTCCTTCATCTGCAACATCCTCAGGGATGTTAACTTACATTGGATTTTAGATTTTTTTTCCTCACACATGGATCCTTTGTGATCTGTGGTGTGCTCTGTATTTACTGTGTAGCTTTCAGGTAATAGAAATACTACCTGATAGGTACTGCTTCCTGAATTAATTCATGCCCATGTTCACTCTCCTATTGATTTTTCTCTAATATGGTATTCTTAATTTGTCATGATGAGATGGTCTAGATTTGTGTTGTGGATCAGCTATTACATGAGTATCATCTAATTAAGCTAGTTAAATTTCCCTTCAGTTTCTCTCCAATGATAAAGGGAGCTGAGTTGTTAAACTTCCTTTGCACTGTCGCCTAAGAATGTCATGAAGCTAAAATGGCTACTAAGTCAACTCAAACAAGTAAGGTCACAAGTCTATTCTTTTCAATAGAATGGAAAAGAATGCTTATGAATATGCCTTCAGAGATAACTTAGTATTCAAAAACTAGTGAACAACTTCTATGCCCACTTAACTGTCTGTGAGGACAGGATTCATTCATAAACACAAAAGATGAAAGCCACTGTATAATAGATAATAGTGACATAGGAATTGGCTTTTCTGAAAGTAAAGAAAGGGTGTTAGGTATTAGTACTATGTCTGATCATAGGAAATATTAAGAAATAATTTGACTAAAATTCTAAAAGTAAACTGAAAAATAGTCTAATTAGACTCTTGACTATTATGGAACATATGAAAGAATGATTTTATTTATCTAAAATTATCACACTGACAGATTTATGCCCACTCATATTGGAAAATAAGTTTATTTTTCACTAAAAATTATTTTTAATTATAAATGAAATACATATCCATTTTTTAAAGTTTCATTGAAGTAGAGAAATAGAACAGTTACCTAGTAATATTTAGAAATAATAGTAATTTTACATTCTCAGTAATTACATTTAGCCCACAAAACCGCCATCATCATGATTAGGTTATTAAATTGTAAATTTCTCTAGGAAAGTGTTAACTCTCTTAATCTAGTGCCAAATTTGTGACTGAGTATGTATATGACTTGTTAGTTGGTTAAGACAACTGAGTTATGTTAACTGGTTCAAATTGTGTCTAGATATATAAATGACTGACCATGAGATTCACTCAATAGGTTGGAAGCTGTACTGTGAGGCAAGGGAAATGGAAGACACAGTTGGAAATCATCTCTTACAACCAAGGAAGTTCCCTTTGGTGGTTGTGAGAGGAAGACCATAGACCTTGGACCTGATGTTTTCTGAGAGCTTCTGAAGCAGCTGCTTGCACGATGTGCTCTCTTATGTGCTTTGTATCTTTCTCAATTAAATAGCATTTGGAATATATTGTATCCTATAAAATTTGTATCATATAAAACTTTTTAATAATTTTAAACCAAGGACCAATGGAGAATATTCATGTAGCTTTTCAGTAAATCCTCCAAAACCTTCATCTTAGAGTCATTGAATCTGATTTAGGAAAATAAGATATCAATATTACAGAGCAAATAGAAAATAGTAGATGTCTACAATTAAAACAAAATCAGATATGGAATTAAACTACATCAGATGATAAAAATTCTCCAAAAATACCAACTGTGAAGAAGAGGAAAATGTTAAAATATTCTGAATCCAAATTAAATAACCTTAAATAAGCATTTGCAGATATAATAAAATTTCTTATTCATAATTATAAAAATTAAATAAAAAATGAAACAACACTCAACACCTATATGTACAAAATCAAAACATAGAACAAATCAGGAACAAATAAATTAAAAAGTTAAATAAATCCAGAAAATAAATAGGAAAAAAGACAAACTCATTGAATTGTACTAAATTATAAAATGATCAAGAATACCAAAAATATTCACATTTAATCAAAAAATTAAATACATTTAAAAAATAATAAGTGAAATAAATTGTTTGAAATGATATAAAACAGGCAAAAAGAAAATTATCTATCTGAAAAGTTTTTAAAAATCTGTTCCATTATTAATGGAACTCTGAAAAAATTTTACATAAATGTTTAATACCATAATGTTAAAATTACTTTTTGAAATGAAGACTTGGGTCAGCAGTTAGTACAGTAAAGGTTCTAGGCTCCCACATGGCCTACTGAGTTTCGAGTTCTAGACTCGGTGGCTTGAAAATCATGTCAGGCTTGTGTATGTGCATGCCCAAAATCCCAGGAGGAGAATGAAGGAGAAGGGATTAATGCATGGACATTCCCTGGGGGGCTGATTTCTCACTTTCCCTCTCTCTGTTTCTATCTGTCTTTTGCTATGTTTAAAACTGACACACAGTCTTATAAAATGATTAGTTGTTAAAAATAGATATCAATAAGTTCTCTAGACCTTATGCAAAAAGACCAAGTCTTCCTCAAATGAAAGAAAATAAAATAAGCATTAGATTTCAATAAAGTCAGTGTTTCAATAAAATCAAGGACAAAACATGAACAAAAATTTCATATCCAGCTAAGGTATATTTCAAATTAAAAACTATAAAAGTTTTTAGTATACAAAACTTTAGGAAATATGGTGTTAATGAAAGAGCCCAAGGAATCTACTTGGTTTATTCAGTCAAGAGCTGATAGGAGAAAATTCCCAATGGACCTGATGTAGTAAAGTGAATATATTTAATTGTAGATCTAATGCTAAAACAAATATTGACTCATGAGTGGAAAAATAACATATAAATGATGTATAACAACATATAAATCCTGCAATGTAAAGTCTGGGATGAGTAGGGTAAGCAAAAAGGGAAGATAATATATGCTTATACATTGTCAAGTTCTTAATAGGTGAGTGTCAAATTAATCACATAAAACAGAATCCAGGTCCAACCAAAGTGGTGTGCATTGTGGAGGACCTATGTTCTCAGGCTGGGACTGCATGGGAGCTCCAGGTTCAATTCCATGCCCAACCTAAAGGCCTGGCCTGTGTAATCTCAATGACTTGGAAGGATAAGGCAGGAAAATTGGGACCTTGAGGCTGATCTAGGCAACATAGCAAGACCCTGTGTGCAAAAATAGCTGATGCATGGTGCACAGCATGGCAAGAAAGATGATTATGCTGAATGCTACAATCAACATGAAATTATAATAATGATTGATATGTGTGCACAGGTAGCCAACTTTATAAGGTAGCATAATGTTTAAAAAATTATAGAAAATATTAACATTCTGACTTACTTTAAAAATAGAAAAAGGAATAAGGGTATAGAGTACTTAAGATAATTAGTAATATCTTTCTAGTATTATGTATCTGCAAAGCTTTATCAATTATATCTTATAGTTGTTTGTATATTGTATTTTCAGTTAAATAATATACCTTCTCAGGTATAAATGAATTATATAATAATTACCAAATAGTAGTTCACATAGGAAGAATCAATAAATGCATAGTAAAATAAAATAAGACTCTTGGAACACCATGAAGTTATACTACTGTAAGTCAATAACAAAAACAACTTTTGACCTGGAAATTTTAAAATTCTCTAACAAAATTTTTAAAATTATAACATAAAAATTACAATACTTACATACATTAAAAATGGAAATATTACATATCTGTTTTGTAGAATTTATTTTGAATTGTAAAAAGAGACAAATTTATAGCCAGAAACATGTAATTCAATAAAAATGAGAGTGTTAAAGTTGTTTAAATTAATTTCTAACTTGAAAAGCTGAGAAAACAAAAAAGTGAGTCCCTGAGTTTGAATGGTATGGTACAGGACCCAGCAAGAAGGGGAATCAGGAGAGTGAGATGCTCCAAAGAAGCTTTATTGGGGCTCTCAACCTGATTTTCTTGCACACATTCTAACCTTGCAGGTATGTGTGCTTCTGGATCCCTCCTGCCCCTGCACCCTTGCCTTTGTTTTCCTGGGTTCCAGTGGGGAATGCAGGACCAAGCAAGATCATGAATGCGGGAGAGTATGGTGTTTCTGAGGGACTGCACCTGGGCTCCTGCCCTGATTCTCTCCTGGGCATCCTAACCTCACAGCCCTAGCTGCATCCGATTCTGAGGGCTTGATAGAAAAATCAAATACCTGAACCTGGTTACAACACCTTCTGATTGGAAGAATGTACCTGAGAACTAGAGCTGTCTTTCCCTTCTTGACAAAACAGAATTTACTGCCCTCCCTTCCCCCCCTAAAAAAATAGAGGAAATGACATGTTCTTTACCAGATGACTAGAAATAAAATTGGAGGCACAAGAAAAATGAGAAAAAGAGGAAACACCTCTCCCTCGAGGGAAAATAATAACTCCTTATCAATTGTAGTGAATACGAAAGAATTTACAGAAATGTCAGAAAAAGAATGCAGAATATTTGTAGTGACAAAATTAAATGATATGTAAGAGAAAACAGACAATTAACTCCAGGAGACGAGAAGTCCTTCCATGACTTGAAGGAGGAGATGGATATTATAAAAAAAGTTACACAGAACTTCTAGAGATGAAGATTGTGATGCAAGAAATCAAAATCTCCCTTAAAAGTATTAACAACAATTTAGACCATGCAGAAGATCAAATCTCTGGGGTTGTCAGGAAAGTCATGATGCATTTTTGCACAGAAAAACATAGAAAAATATGTCACAACTTTCCTGATGACAAAACTGCCAAAAGAATGAAAAAATGACCCCCCCCAAAAATGAGGATAACATAATAGATAAAATTATATGCCCAAATATACAAATAATTGGTATTCTAAAAGGTGAAGTATCTAATAAAGGCAGAGAAAAATCTATTCCATGAAATACTTGCAGAAAATTTCCCAACCTAGAGAAACATTCAGATAACCAGACCCAAGATAAACAAAGGATCCAAAATAGAATCAACCTAAGAAGAGCCTCTCCAGGTCATATCATAGCCAGAATTGCCAAAATTAAAGGAAAAAAAAAGATTCTAAAAATGGCAAGAGAGAAACATCAAGTTACTTACAAAGGTTATCCCATTAGGCTAACATCAGACCTCTCAACTGAAGCAATACAAGCAAGGATAGAATGGGAAGATAAACACAAAACACTGAAAGAAAAACAATTTCAACCCAGAATATTATACCTGGAAAGACTTATACATATGGAAAGAACAAAATCATTCTCAGATTAAAAAAAAATAATAATTGAAAGAGTTCTCCAACACTAGACCAGTTCTTTAAAAAGTACTGAAAGACATACTATATCAGGAAAACTAAAGACAGAAATAAAAGACAACCAAGAAAATGGTTAACAAAATTGTGGAGATAAGTCTACAAATATCAATATTAATGTTGAATGTAAATGAATTAAATTCTCCAGTTAGAAGACACATATTGTTTGCACGGATTGAAAAAAAACAAAAACAGGAGTCCTCTAAATGCTGCCTACAAAAAATATACCTCATAGATAAAGACAAACATAGATTGAAAGTGAAGGGCTGGAATAAAATATTTAAAACAAATAAAAATTAAAAAGTAGCTAGAGTTGTGATACTGATATCAGACACAATAGACTTAAAGACAAAAACTATAAGAGACAAAGAACTGCTAGATATAAAGGGAGAGCTAGACTGCAACATTAATCATTAATTTCTTTAAATAAACCTAACCAAAATAGTGAAAGACCTCAACAAAACAAAACGAAACAAAACACAATAACAAAAACAAACAAACAAAAAACCAAAAACTAAAAACAAAAATATCCTATGGAAAACTAAAAAAAGGAAAATGGAAATGATACAAAAAAGTGTACAGATATCCCATGTTCCTGGATTGGAAGAATTAGTATAATCAAGATGTCAATTCTATCCAAATTAATTTACAAATTTAATGCAATCCTGATCAAATTACCAGGAATATTCTTCATAGAATTAGAAAAAAATCATAAATTTTTCTGGGATCATAAAAGGCCCTGTATTACCAAAACAATACTGTGCCAAAGAATAAAGTAGGCAGCATTTCACTCTCTGATCCCAAAATATATTACAAAGCTGTGAAAATCAAAACAGCATGGTACTAGCACTAAAACAGACATGAAGGCCAATGATAAAGAATTAAGAAGAGAACCCAGAAATAAACCCTCAAACACAAAGTGAGCTGATTTTACAAAGGACAGTAATTAATCCAGTGATGAATAGAAAGTATCTTTCACAAATGGTGCTGAAAAAACTGGATATCCACCTGCAGAAAAAACTGAAACTGAACCCCTACCTCTCATCGTTAACAAAAATCAACTGAAAAATATATCGGAGATCTAAACCTTAGAGTTCAAACTATAAAACTACTGGTGTAAAACACAGGGGAGACTCTTAGAGACATTGGAGTAGGCAAAGACTTCTTTAATAAGACCCCCAAAGCACAAGCAATAATTCCAAAAATATGCAAGTGGGATAACATCATGTAAAAATTTTTCTGCACAATGGAAGTGACAATAATTAGAGCGAAGCAACAACCCTCAAACTATGGGTTGGATAAGGGGCACATAAACATAATATACAGGGAACTCAGGCAGCTTAACCACAAGAAAACAAAAACAAACAAACTAACAAAAAAAATTAAAAGATGGGCAAGTGAGCTGAATGGACAATTTCCAAGAAAAACATCTGAATAGCCAAAAAAAAAAAAAAATTGGAAAAATATTCTTCATGATTCTAGGCTAAAAAGAGAGGTGTTGTATGTCCCCACTCAATATATACTGAATGTCTGCACTCTATGGCAGAAACTGAAAAATTGGGAGGTCTAAAATCATGAAGAACTGTGGAAGCTATAGATCGTGAGGGAGGAAGGAGGGCAACAAGGGAATGACAGGAGGCAAAGAAGCAAAGCATTAGATGGACACAAAAATGGAAAACTGTCTCTTGATGATAATGTATCAGGCAGTATCTTTGACTAGGCTAATATTCAGTGTATTCATGTTGGGAAAATTCATTTTGTATGCAGTAAAATTGTACAGTGATTAAACGTAAAAAAAAAATTTTAAATGACATAAAAAGAAAAAAAAGTAAAAGTTAAGAGATAATAAAGACCAGTATAATGTTAACTAGGTAAATATGAGAGAATCAATATAATTAATAAATAATTAAATAATATATGTAATATAATAATATAATTAATAATGAAATAAAATTTGTGAATTAAAAAATTGTCAAAATAGAGACCACTGGCCAACCTACCAAAAAAAAAAAAAATACAAAGCACAAATAAAGTGAGAAATGATAAGGGAAAAATAACTAGTTAAAGAAAAGAAACTATAGGGACTGGACTATGGTGTGGCAGTAAGATGTAATCCTCTATTAGGTGCTTCCACATGAGAAGGTTCACAGTTTAAATCTTGAGACCAGCTAGAGTGCGCTAGGCGGGCTCCCACTTTCTCAAGACTGGAAGCAGGTGAAAGGTTGAGAGTAGATTGTGCTGTTATTTGGTATCCTGTCTCTCTCTCTTGCTCTCTCTGTCATGGAAGAAATAAATAAATTTAACAAAATAAATGTTGAGCCAGCTTTGTGGTACAGTGTACAGTGGTTACTCCTGGTCAGGAGAACTCTAATCTCATATGGTGATCACCACTTCAACCTCTGCCCAGTCGCTGCACAATCACCAGGCAGATGAACAAGAGCTCAAGATCTTATGGGCTAGAGAACTGGAGAAGGATTATTGCGTGACCAAATCTTGTGGAAAATACTCACCTCTTTCTCACTGCTACGTGTGTGTCTGCATGAACCTTATCCTGAATAAAGAAAAAACAGGAATCTTGTGATTAAGAAACTACTTTATTTATTTATTTTTTTTGGAGAGGTTTTTGCTACAGGGCACGTGCGCTCACCAGACAGACAGAGAGAGACATAGAGACAGAAAGCGAGAAATCACCCCCCAGGGGGGGATGGTCACGCCACAATCCCTTCTCCATTCTCCTCTCGGGATCTTGGGCACGCACACACACACGCCTGGCATGAGTTTTAAGCCACCGGGTCCGGGACACGAACTGCGGTCGACTACGTGGGAATCCAGCAACATAGCCGTTATGCTAGCTGCTGGTTCCCATTGAGAAACTACTTTAAACACTTGTCTAGAGATAAATTAAAAAAAAAAAAAACAACTAGGTAATGTCCTGTGAAAATGCAATTCACTGAAAGCAAGATTAAAAATGGAGGTAAACAAATTTTTATTATACAACAAAGCAACAAAAAACAAATATCAAATAACCATTTCAAAAGAAGTGCCAGGCACAGGGAATTCTGCAACCATTAAAGCTTATAAATCCCAATGTTACATAACTTGTTCCACAACCCATAAAAGAATAGAAACATTCAGATTTGCTTTATAAATAATTATTACATTGATAGCAAAACTTGTTAAGTACAGCACAAAAGGAGATTTTAGAACAATTTCACCTATTTATATCAGTGTAAAAATCCTAAATAAAGTGCTAATATATGAATAATGAGGCAGAGTCCATTATACATAAGTGGGACTTATTTCAGAAACCTAAGTATGTTTAAAATTAGAGCAATCAGTACAAAAATTTACTACACAATCAGATCTAAAAAGAAAATGTATTCTCATCCTAAACGCTAAAAAGGCTATAGATAAGGTAGTAGCCTTTGAATAAAACGCTAACATCCTTAACATGAAAAGGTAAAAATATGGGAAAGATGATAGAACCAGTAGGAAGTCTAACACAAGATATAAACAGGCAATTGCAAGTATATAGGAATGACTTTGACCATACGAGAAAATGAAAATCTTCAATCATAATAAACACAATTCAAATAAAAACTGTACTGAAATAATGTCATTCATCGTATATGTTGAGAAAGGTTTTAAAAGCTGGAAAATGTAATTCCATTGGTGTTGCTTGGAGAGGCCAGCATTCTGATTCACGGCTGGTAGCTGTGCTGGATGGAATGTCCTATGAAGAAAAATTTTGTGATATCAAATAAAAACACTCTGTCAATTTGTCCTTTCATAGAGTGACTTCATTTCTAAAACTTAATACCAAAGCTACACAGTATATCTTCAATAAAATGGGGAAAAATGTACAAAGGATTATCCATTGTGCTGTTAATGTTAATCACAAAATATAGCTACTGGAAACTACATAAATACACAACAATTTGATTAAATTAACTATGTTCCATACACATAATGGAATGCTATATGTCTCTCAACGGGAGGATAGATCTATACAATATAGAGTGATCTCCTACATACATTGTTAAGTGATAAAATTACAGATATAGCATGCTGGCTTTCCTACATGGTTGTTTGTGCTCTCCCCTTTAAAAATCATTTAAAAAATGAGACAGAAACAGAGAAATACAAGGGAAAGCTGAAAACATATTTGGAATAGGGGAAAGAATATTACTCCCATGAATATGTCTTTTAATATAGTTTTGACCATTGAATTATATTTATATTTGATGACTTTAAAAAATAAAATTAAACAGAAATGACAAATCCTACCACTGTAAAGGGAAAAAAAATTGCAATGGGCAAGAGGAGCAAACAGAAGTTGATTTTATTTCGATATTATTGCCAGCCATGGGCAAGAGAGCACAGACCTGGATACCTAACTCCACCAAGACCACAGCCTGGGAAGTTTTTGAGATCTGGGGATTGGGACTATTTTATATATCTGTGTTTATAAATTCATTGGGTCTACCCAAAGGAAAAATAAATTTTCTCCTACCTTCAGGACACATTGGAGCAAAGGGCCCCATCGAAGTTAGGCTCCCACCCTATCAGAGACTGAGATATAAGGCCCCTAGCTTCCTAAATAAGCACATTTAAAAAGCTTAGTGCTTTAGAAAGAGATTCCTGGGTTGTTAAACTGGAAAGAGGCATTTAAAAAGATTTACATTTCAATGGTGTAGAGAAGGGTTAGGGTTTTATAATTTATTTGCTGGGGACTAGCAGGTGGCATGGTGATTAAGGTGCTGGACACTCCCACATGTCCAGCCATGGTTCAAGTCCCAGACCTGGTGGCTTGCTTTCTCACTTTTCCTCTCCTTCTTACTCTCTCTATGTCTCTCTCTCTGGTCAAATTAAAATATGTGAATGAATAAATAAAATTAAGTAAATAAATTTGTTAAAGTAGCTTTTTAGGAAAAGGGAGCTTAGGACCACAGGAATAAAGAAGCTGCCTAAAGAGGAGTCAAACTGAGAAGGGTTAAGGCATTTGTGGTCATCTCTTAGCTCTCTGTATCAAACTGATTAGGATAAAGAAAGTATTTTCAGTGTTCTCCAGTGATACAGAACCAATATCATATATATAAATATATAAAAAGAGACTTATTGGGGTTGGTAGATGGCCTAGCGGTTACGTCGCTGCACTCCCACATAGCTAACCTTGGTTCAAGTCCCAGACCTGGTGACATGAAACTCATGCTGTGTGTATGCTTACCTACTATCCTAGGAGGAGAAGGGATTGCTTGTGGTCATCCCTCCTGGAGGGTAATTTCTCACTTTCCCTCTCACTGTTTCTCAAAAATTTCTTAGAGAGAGAGAAAGAGAGTTTTATTATAAGTTATTGGTTTCATGACCTGCCTTCTATAAACTAGAAGTTCAGGAAAGCCGATGTGATTCCTGGCCATGCCCAAAGGACTGAGTATCAAAAGAGTAGATGATTTTTGTCTCTGTTAGAGACTGATAGACAGAGAATTAGGAGCTTAGATGCCTAAGCACAGGAAGAGATATCTGTCTCAGCTCACGCAGAGAGAATTTATACTTCCTCTGCCTTTTTCTTCTATGTAGGCCCTCAGTAGATGGGGAGATGTCCATTCACCTTGGAGATAGTAATCTTTGCCCATTCTACTGACTCAGATGTCCATCTCTTCCAGAAACACCTTCACAGAACCACCCAGAAATAATGTTCTACCAGCGATCTGAGCATTCTTTAGCCTATCTGAATTGAAGAAAAATTAACCATCATGGAGGTTAATTTGTGAGAAACTTGTACACTGTTTTCTGTTAACTCTAAGTGGCATATATTTCAAGCACAAAAGCAAGGACAGAGTAATCTTAATTATTTTCATGATTGGTTTGTTATGGGTAATAGAAGTAGAGATTTTGATAAAAATTTGTAAAATTTTTGATAAAAATTTATTGTAGGAGTGAGTAAGTGGTAATTAGATACAAAATATATGCAGTAGGTGAAAATTAAATTATGGGAGGGGGCAAGGCAGTTATCAAGGATGGTACTGGGAAAACGGGAAATTTGGATATAAACTGCATATTGTATAGTATTTGATCAATATTAACTTTATCGCACATGATAATGGTATTTTGGTTATGCAACATAATGCTCTTAATTTTAGGTGCATGTCAAAGTAATAATAAGGTGTTCTAATGTCTGGAATATATTTTTTAATTTCCAATTTAGAGATAAAGAGAGAGCATGAATGCACAAATGTAGTCATGTAAATAATTGACATTTACCTAGGCAAATTTAAGTAAATGATGTTCATTGTACTATACTTTCAGTGTCTCAATATGACTGAAAATTTACAAAATTAGAAGTAAGGGACAATTAACCCCATCCTAAAATAAGTTATAAAATGCATCATTAATAAAACTTGAAATATTTATTTCCTAAAGTAAAATGATAAAAATGAACTACACGACTACTATTTAAGGTTATGGCAAAATTCAGAAATAAAAATTAAATTATGATTTTTGATTTGCAAACTAAGCTATTAAAATTTGCAAAGAAGACAATAACCCGAAAGAAGAAGAATTTACCTTGCTAGAGAAAATGTTTTAATTTTTAGAAAACAAGACTTTAAGTTCCCCTATGATACTTGTGACATAAGTGTATGCTAAAAAGCAAGAGTGTCATATTTTGGATACCTCAACTTTTTTGTGCTTGGAGCACCAGTACAAGCATAAGTTTACATTTATTTATGAATTTCCATGTATAATTTTATACATAAAATACATTTACACTAAAATTTCACACCATGCAATTAAAAAAATGGAAATAGGTCAAATGGAAGCTGGCTGATGTCTTAGTTGTTGGGGCAATAGACTTTCACATGACTGACTGTGGTTTAAACCCCAGACCTGGCAGCTTGCTCTCACACTTTCCCTCTCTGTCTCTCTCTGGTCAAATTACAAATAATAATACTAATAAATGAAATAAAATAAATAATTCTTTAATAAAAATGAAATAGATAAAATGTAGATCATTCACAGTGCTTACGAGGCTCTGTGACTGGTGCTTTGGAGCTCAGTACTCTGCAACAAGAAAGGACTTTGGTCTACAGCTCCAAGTGAGAAATCATTAAGTGGCTCATAAAGTATTGGATGAAGCAGTAAAATTGCAGATGGAAGTTTCTGAAAATTGACTCTCATTCCTCAAGGCAGAGCATTGATGGGGCATGGTAGGAAAGAAACTTCAGATAGATTTGGCAGAAATTCAGAATGGTGGGTCTTGTGCCTCACTTCCCAAGGTATAGCCAAGGGCAATTTGTGGACATTTTTAGAGAAAAGACAACTTCTTCCCACAAAAATCTGTGGGCTTGGGTGAACAGATAGCATAGTGGTGTTGGACTTTCAGATGACTTTCAGAGTGAAGTTTGAGTCTTGGACCTAGAGGTCTATAAATCACATTGGGTGCTTGTGTATATGTGCCTAAATCCCAGGAGTAGACTGGAGGAGAGGGGATTGTGGTGTGGCCATCTCCCTGGGGGTGGGGGTGGTGAGTTGATTTCTCACTTTCCCTTTCTCTGTCTCTCTATGGTGAGTACACACACCCTATGACAAAAACCCAAAAAAGAAAATTAGAAAAAATGTGGACCTCTTAAATTGCATGTCTCTCTCCGTGGCAGAGAACAGAGTAGCTCTGACCAAGTGAGCAGTAGGGAGCAGTGGCTGAGGAACCCAGGTGGATGAATGGAAGGGAAGTCAGAATCACTGACCAGGGTGCAGAGACGCAACCCACAGGCTTATAAATGTGAATAGAGACTCATGAGAGGAAGATAAAGATGTGAAAATTTAATGGAATGACCAAGTTTGTAATTCTCAGTTGAAAGAGTTTTAATGTTGAAATGAACTTAGAAAAATATTGAATTTACTGAATTTTTCTGAAACTGAAAAGATTATTTTTCCATTAGCAATTTTCTACTTGGGAGTCAAAGTCAAATTAAATTTTTATAAAAAAGTGACATTTTGTAAGATTAAAATTGTGATGTAAAAATGTCCATCTGTTACCTAAAGAAAATTAAATTTTTACTTCATCTTGACAACAGAAATTAATCACCATTAAGTTTACGAGAACATTCTTCCTCTTGTTGGAATAAAAAAGAAAAGTCTTACATTTAGATGTCAAATGGTATTTTAGAAATATTTATTGCTTAAGTACCAAGGATACTGTGATAAAAAAAAATAAGACAAAAACCTTGTGCTCTGTTCTAGTATATATATTTTAGAAACTTTACTAGTCTAAATGAGGTCAACTGTTAAATATATGTTGGAAAATGAAGGGTAGCAGTACTTAAAAATTCTGTGACTTTAGTCAAAGAAAAGTTCTTTATCTTAAAGAGGTTTTTGCCTTAGGGCTTCTGTGCTCACTGGAAAGAGAGAGAGACAGAAACAGTGAAAGGAAAGTGAGAAATCACCTTCCCCCACCCCCAGGGGGTTGGTTATGCCAATTCCTTGTCCTTTGTCCTCTCAAGATCTTGGCCATGCATGTACACGTGCCCAGAGTGATTTTAAAGCAACTGAGTCCAGGACTTGAACCATGGTTGGCCATGACAGAGTCCAGAGATGTAACTGGTATGCTATCTACTAGTCCCATAAAGAAAAATTCTTATTAGTATTGGGACTATAGTGCTTTCCTTGACCATGTGCCTTACTTTCCAAAAAAGAAAAAAAAATAAGAAAAAAAAGAAAGAAAGCCTGAAATGTTTATTTTCTGCTCCCATTAGTGGATGCTGATGAAAGATGGGGGTGAGATATTATTGTGGGATTGGTAGATCAACCTTTGACTGACTCTCTGCCTTTAACTTTTTCAGGTTAAAACCATGTCCAAGGACATTATTGCTCTGGCTATGCATGGACTTGGAAAGTTTTGATTTCTTGGAATTTCATTTTTATTTGAAATATTCTTATTACTTTTATTATTTATTTGTTTTAGTTTTTTGCCATAGGACACATGTGCTTGTGGAGAGAAACAAAAAGAGGGAAAGTGAGAAATCACCTCCCCAGGGGGATGGTCAGGTCACAATCCTTTCTCCTCCATTCTCTTGGGGTGTTAAACACCCATGTACATGTGTCTTGGTGATTTTCTTGTCTTTCTTTTAAAATAATTATTTATTTAATTTTATTTATCATTATTATCATTATTTTAATTTGCTACCTGGCATGCATACTCATCAGTGAGAGAGAAAGTGTGAAAACAAACCACCAGTTCTGGGACTTGAACCACGGTTGACCTTGTGGGAGGCTAGTGCCTCAACGACCACACCATCTGCTCACCCCACCTTGGGTGATTTTCAAACCACCAGGTTGAGGACATGAATCATGCTTGGCTATGTGAGAATCCAGAACCTTAAGCTCTATTCTATTTGCTGGCCACATACTTTGATGCTTTTAAATTACTTTTGATTTCCCCGATGATTGGATCTTTTGTAAAACCATGGGCTAAGAGGGCTAGCCCATGGTGCAGTGGTTAAGGAACCAGATTCCCACTGGCTAACTGCAGTTTGAGTCCAGGACCCATTAGTTTGAAAATCACACTGGGCACATTGCATAAGTGCCCAAAATCCTGAGAGAAGAATGAGGGAGAAGGGATTGTGGCATGATCATCCCCACTGTGTGATAAATTCTCACTTTCTTTCAATCTCTGTCTCTCTATGATGAGTGCCATGTGCCCTATAGCAAAAGTCTTTTAAGAAATGATGAACTTTTAAAAGACTTTAATAATTCTGAAGGTGTCTTAAAGGTAACTCAGATGCACCATGTATTCTGTCTCTTGGAAATGGTGAGAAAATCGATGTATGAATGCTTCCTAATTTATAATGTGATTACATTCTGATATTTCACCTATACATTTTCATCAGATTAATGCACTCCATATGGCTATGGTTTTTCTGAAAATTTTACATTTCCACAGATCTATGACTTGACACTCATTCTGTTTGAAATGTCTTTCTGAATGCATCTAAAATTTTACATCCTGGTAACTCCATTATTAGTTAAAAATATAAATTGAAAATGCATTAATTTTCCTTTTTTCTCTCTCTCACTATCTCTCTCTGGTCAAATTAAAAACATAATGATAATAATAATAAATAAAATAAAATAAGTAATTCTTTTTAAAAACAGAAAATGCATTTAATACACTTAGCCTATTGAACATCAGAGCTTAGCTTAGCCTAGAACACTCACATTAGCCTCCAGCTGGGCAAAATAATCTAATGCAGAGCCTAGTTTACAATAAAGTGTTGAATATATCATGTAATTTATTGAATATTCTACTGAAAGTGAGAAACAGAATGTTTGTATTGCTGCTTGAAGTCCATTTTCCACTGAGTGTGTATGGCTTTTGCCCTGTTGTAACTGATATATGCTGAGCTTTTAAGTTGAAGCATTGTAAGTTGGAAGTCATCTGTACATGGTTAAGGCCCATACATTTGTGATATTTTGATGTGCTGCATTCAATAACTAAATATACTATGCACAAAAAATTGGTGTCATTTATATAAACAGATAGAAAAACAGTTTGAGTCAATTATTATTACTTCAGAAATTTCTCTTCCAATTGTAGTACAGATATATCCAAAGATATATGTCTAGTCCTATATAGATAATGGTTTAATCACTAAGGAACATTATAAACAATGAAAATAGTAAGTATATTAAAAATAATCTTCAAGTTATTTTCAGTGGAGAACTAGGTACAGTAAAGTATGTGTAAGCACATAAGGGCCAGGTGGCAGTATGGTGGTAACGCAGATGCGCCCACGTAGGACGAGTCTTTGGTGCTCATCCTGGACTGCTCTGGCCACATGCAGGCACAGACATGTGAGCTCATGGTCACAGTGGCCAAGACCGTGCATAGATGGGGGCATATGTCCTTGCTGAGGGTGCCTGCTTTTCTGTCTTTGTCACTCTGTCTCCTTGTCTTTGTCACTCTTTCTCCTTGTGAGATCAAGGAAGACATAAATAAACTTTAAAAAACAGTAAAATATGCTAACATCTGTAAGAGAGCAAAATAATACACAGAACTAAACTTGCTTATGTGTAGATTATCTCTGGAAAAAAGAGGGAATTCCTAGAATGGGCTGGTTTTTTGAAAGAGCATGGGGAACTGGAAAACAGAGGTAAAAAATTATTCTGGTTTTCACTTTATTTTGTATCTTTTGGAATTTTAATGATGTGTGTGTATTTCATATTTAAATAGTTTTTAAACAATATGGACTAAAGATGTATTGTACAAAACAATGAACTTATCTTATTAAGCTCCTTCAAGAAACAATAGCTAACTGATCTATTTCAGAATGTGTGAATACAGGGATAGGAAATTCTTGGGTGGTTAATACATTTATGAAAGTCTTGCTATTGTTTCCTTCACCTTCTGTGTACTTGTTGCATTATTCATTTATTCAACAAATAAATATTTGAGTGCTTGCAAGATGTTCTGCTACTTTCCACAGGTTTAGGCTCTGTGAGGAATTTATATATGAATAAAATAAAGTCCCTAGTTGTAGGATTTTAAAATCTAACATGGAGATTAGAGAAACAACAAGTAACTAGAGTTCAAAGCAATATATAGTCAGAAAAATAAATTAGTCAGGAAAAGAGGTTTGTGAGCTCTTGATGAAAGTTCTGTTTCTTTTATGGTGGGTTCAAGACTGAAGAAAGAGAGTGCATTTAAGCAATGAAAAAGTGTAGATGAAATATCAAAATTTTAGATGCATTCAGAAAGACATTTAAAACAGAATGAGTGTCAAGTCACAGATCTGCGGAAAACTTGAATGTTCCATGGAAAAAGCAAGGGCTTTTTGGCTATAGGACTGAATTTTTGTAAGCATATAATAAAAAGGTGTAAAGGCAAATAATGACATTTGGGGAAGTGTTTGTGGGATTCCTTGAAGGAAAGAAACCATTTAATATAAAGAAATGAAGACAATTGAAGAATTCCAAGTCTAGTAACAGAACAACTCAATCTGTGGATCAGGAATATTATTCTGACAGTGGCATAGAGTGGACTTAGAGTGAGATCAATTATGATTCCCTTGAATTTAGATTTTGCTGTCATATATAAATTACAGGAATAATAATGGCATGATGGGGAACTGAGTGGAGAGAGTGACTATAGCCGAAGATAGGTGAACATACGAAAATAGGGGAAACAGGAAAAGCTTGCAAGTACGCAAATATTTCTTTGTTGAGTAAACAAATTACTAAGCCAGTACATAAAATGAAAAGAAAAAAGGTGGAATCCAATAAATTATAGTGAGTCATAAAGGACTCTGGAAGAAAATTAAGGAAGAACATGAAATTTCATAGCATTAAAGGGAAGTGACAAATTCACACACACACAAACACACACACACAATCAGTCACAATGAATTAACATTTTATGGCCTACAGTAAAATTTTAATTTAAAATTGAATAAATATGGGGACAAAAACATATTTTTGAAATATGTTTTATTTTTAACAAGACATAACTTACTAGGTTAATAGCTATGATTTTATTTGATTTTTAGAAATGACCAATTTCTTATAGAACATTAGAAAATACCTACTATCTGCCTCAAATTAGATCTTATTTTGAAAATTATTACTTTGACACAAGGATTGCAATGTATAAATAAGTTTCTCTTTAGGGGACAATGTAAGAAAATTTTTTTAAAAATTCAAACTGTAAGAATATCAACAAGCTGATTTCTCTAATTCATAATTCAAAATGCAAATACACTATAAATGACTTGATGTTTTCTCTATCATGTTATGGGAAAAATGCAATAAACGGTTATCAGTCATTGGCTAATTTAGAGCTTCTTTTAACAGAGAAAGGAAAAAAGAGAAGTTTAAAAATTTCTTAGCAGTCTAGGTTCACATTCAGCATTGACTAAAGCTGAACTTTCAATGAACTTAGTCCCCTCATTTGCATGTCAAGTGTTCACAGTGTGAGCTGACTTTTTAAAATAATTATTTCTTTAATTTTATTTATCATTATTACTATCATTTTAAAAAACTTGCTGCAGGACACACACACACACACACACACACACACACTCACAAGAGTGACAGAGAAAGTGAGAAAGCAAGCTCCCAAGTCTGGGACTAGAACTGCAGTAAGCCATGTGGGAATTCAGTGCCCCAACCACCGTGCCACCTGCTGGTTCCTGTACCTCACCTCTGTTACTATTATCAGTGTGTCCCATCAGAGTCAACACTTTTCTTTCAAGGCAAATGCTCCTGTATTCTAGTTTTCTTTTAGAAGCTAGTTTTCTTTTATTTTCCAACTGACCAGCTCTTTAAAAAGTATAAATTCCTACTACGTGACAGAAAATTCAGCAGGCTTTTGACTTATCTGTGAATGCCATGCACACTCATGGGTACTGGGATGATACTGGGAATGCAGAAATTATTCCTGCCTCAGAAAACTTAGACCGTATTTTAGTAGACAGCATTTTTCAGACAACCCCTAACCAATTAAGGCTATAAGAATTAAAAGATGAATTGACTTATTTAGGAGTGCCAGGGAAGAATTGAAAAATATTAAGATAAGACTCACCCCTGACCTCAACCATACCAACTATTGGAAATACTTTTAAAATAAGAATAGTTTATATAAACATTGGTGCCATTTAGAGAGATGGTAATGATATGTCAGAAAGTTTGAAAAAATAGAAATAAAGTCTGTGTTTATTTAGGTACAAATTAACTTTTGAGATCCATGAATAGATTTTTCATGTGTTTTCCAGAAACTTTTTGAAGAACCCATGCACAAGGTAAGATGATAATATTAGTGGAGTGGGAAGAGTGCTGGTATATGAGAAATTATTGCAGTAGCTTCTAGGATATGGCATTAAGCAAGTTATTCTACACATCCTGGAATAAAATGCTCACAAAGTCAGTTTAAGGCGCTGACATTACATGCCTATTTAATTTACTTATGACACACACAGCCTAACCAGCTGATGGAGAGTTAACGATTATGACGGGGTGAGAGGATGTAAGGACCACGTTGCTGGAATCCTTGTTAGGTGCTGGTCATAGGTCCTGTATCTCTGAGATGCACTAACTTCCCCATGGATGGTGTAATAACAAGCAAAACAGATTCAGCTGAAGAGTTCAGCCATCTACCTAATAGTACCTAGAGCCAACTAATACTCTGTTGGTCAACGGCATTGACTGCACCTTTTGCAGGTCTATGTGCTTGAGGTATAGCTTTATTATCTGAGTTTCATGGTAGAATGTGAGGCCAAAAATAGGACCATGTCATCAAATGATGATTACTTTCAAGATGACTTAGCTGTTCTCTAAAGTGGCATGATCCAGAATTTATAATTCGTTTTTTTTTCTTTTTTTTTCATCCTTTCTGTCTACAAGTTATCCTCACTTGCCTAACCTTTTTTTTTTTTTTTTTAAAATCATGGGTTCTAGGTATCCTATTTTTAACATGTCTTACAGATTACTAATTTACTAATCATATTTGCGGTGTTTTATGAATTCTATGTCTTATAAGTTGCATATTTGCTTACACACTTTCCTTAATTAACACATTTATGCCTACATCTCAAAAAGACTGTTCATTTATTCTCTGTAGCTAGATTTTCCTAAGAGAATTATCTATTACATTTGTTGTTAGGCCTTTTATTTGTTTTTCAGATGTTTCTTTTTGTTTTCTAAAATAAAATGGAATTTTTCAGATAGTAGCACAAAAACCTAATACAGTGGGAAAAGAATTTTAGGTTGAGTTGGGATATTTTCATTCAGATGTATCTGTGTGAAAATTTAGGGTAGACAACTGGATTTATGTGTAGTTTAAGAGGAAGTTATAAATTTTGAGCCTATTTTTGAGAGAGGAAATTTAGAGACCTGAAGATTAATATGAGGTCCCAGCAAGAGAATGTAGCAAGAAATAAAATATCCTAGGACCATTCTTGATGAGCATCAAGTTTTATTATCAAGTATAAAAAGGAAATGATAACTAAAGAATCTGAAGGAAAATCAGAAAACTATTTCTACAAAGACAAGTAGAAAAAGCAGGATGAGCAATCAACTTCAGCACTAAAAAAAATGGCCTCTTCTAGTAAATGAGAAAACAACATGTATTGAATAATAAGGCTTGGATAGTGTCCATCGATGTCATTGTCATGGTGTCCATGCATAATTTGAGCTATTTCATCAAAATAGCAATGAAGAGGGGACATGCTTAAGATTCTCAATAAATAAATGAATGGTGACAAAGTAAAAACAGCAACTACTATTGATAACTCTTGAAAAAAGTTGAAAATAGGACAAATCCCTGGAGGTGTGGGTAGGATTCATGGAAAATTTTTTTGTTTGTTTACTTTTGATATGAGAGTTTGGAGAGGGCTTAAATAATGAAGACAGGACATGGGAAAACAGAGCTTCCTGAATACTGGGGATGTAGAACACCAGTATACAGATGGCAGAGTTGGCTTTTTATAGTAGATGATAAAATCTTATCCATTAACATACAGAATGAGAAAGAAAGGATGGGGGCTAATGTGTTTCAGATTTTACATTTGGTAATAAGTTGAGAAAATTGCAGTCTAATGATTTACATTTTCTTCGAAGTGGAAGACAAGTTTTTGTTTACTTGCCTGATAATATGTTTATTGTTGAGGGACCTGCTCAGGATAAGGATTATAAATTTAGGTTTTACGAATTATTCTGATTGTAAGCTTTTTTTTCCCCCTTATTTTACAAGACCAATTGGGTGAAAACATAGAGTAGATTAATAGCTTGATTAGGATGGACAAGTATAGCCAGACAACATGCATGAAAAAAGATGAACGATAATATAGATTACTCCCCACAAAGTTATTGAAAAGACAGACTTTGAAGTCTAAGTTTTATAGGGCCTAAGAAAGCATGGAGCCGATATTGGGAAAATTAAAGAGATCGATTGGCTGTCACCTCAAAAATGCCAAACCCCACATAGTTGAAGATGCTGACATGTTTCAAAAGTGACTATAAAATAGAAGCTGAGTTGAATGAAGAAGAGTCATTAAAGATTAAAACGATGTGAAATTTAAAAGTTAGGGTGCTAGTGTAACCCAGATGAGCACAGGGTTAATGTAGAGCATGACATGGATCATGGTAGAGATATATCTTTGCAGGTGAAAACCCTGAATTAGTTGGAGTACATATTAGACCACGATGTAACACACTTTGTAAATGTCATATCTTTCTATGTGCTAATATTTTGTTTTACATTTATTTCATAAGAAAGATTTACCTATAATTGCTTTACAACTTATTTATTTTTTTGAAATATTTAGTAACAGATTTATAGTGGCTTTATAAAGTAAATTTGAATGCTTCCTTCCTCTTTTTTCTTATAAAAGACTTGTATGAAAGTGATCTTAAATTCTTCCTTCAAACAGTTGACAATTAAAGTTATATGGGCCTTGAGTCTCCATTGTGGGATGATAATTTTTAATCCAATGATTTTTTTTCCTTAAATGCAGAGTATTCTATATCTCTATATTTAAAATTCTGTTCCCATATTCTGTTCCATCTCCTATCTGCTGTGATTAAGCTGTACTTTTAAATGTTTGTCCCTTCCTGCAGGTTGCCTAATATGTTGTAATAAAGTTGCTCACTATTATTCTATTCATGTCTTTAAAATCTATAATGATAACCCCTTCCTAATTTCTAATATTTATAATTTTCTCTTTTGATTAGTCTAGCTAGAATTTATATACAGTATTCAAAATATTTCCAAGAACTTGTTTTTTAATTTTCTCTATTGTTTATTTTCTTTTATTCATGTGTTCTCATCTTTATTGTACTCACTGTTCTACTTAGTTTTGACTTATTTTGCTCTTAGCTTCATAAAATGGAATTTATGTATTTATTATTTATTTTATACTTTCCATTCTAATGTAAGCAGTTAATCAATTTCCTAGTAATTTTGGTTTTAGATGAATTAAAACCTTTTCAATATGTTGTATTTGTATTTTGTTCAGTTTGTAATCTCTTCTAATCTTTCTTGTTATATCTCCTCAGAGCAATAAATAGTTTGGAAGCATTATTTTCAAATTTCTAATATCTGAATTTCCAATTATGTGTTTTTAAATTTCCAATAAATAATAAAATATAAATATTGTGATATATATCAAATAATTTCCAAATATTTCCCCAAACATTTGGGTTTCCTATTTTTAACATTTATGTTCTGAGGACATACTCTTTGATACTTCAACCTCGTTGGTTTTTAATTTTTTTTTTTTTTTTTGCCAGAGGCATGTGCATTCACCAAAGAGAAAGAGAGAAAGCACATCCTGTTGGAGAATGGTCAAACTGCAAATCTCCTTCCATTTCTACATCCCATCATGATTGAGGGCATGCACACACACACATCTGGCACACTCCTAAAGTCACTGGGGTCAAGAATGTGCTGCCATCAGCCATGTGAAACCTGATTTTCTATGCACTGTGCTTAACCTCTGTGTTATGGGACTAGCCCTTGTTAAATTGTTTGATTCTTACTTTATGACCCATTGTATAGTCTATCTATGTAAATATACCATGTAAACAGGAAAATAACACATATTCTACTTTTGGGGCCTGTTATATTTCATAAATATCAACCACAGGAAGGTGGTTGACAATACAGTTTAGATTAATAGTCTTTTATATCAAATAATTTTTGTGAATAGTGTTAAAATTACCAACTATGATTGTGGAAATGCCAGCTAATTTTCATTTCAAGTACATTGAAGTAGCCTGTTACAAATGGAAACACCTTTGTAATTATGTCTTTCTAAATGAATTTGCTTTTTAATCATTATGAATTAACTTTTTTTCCCTGCTAATATATATTCTCAAGGTATTAGCCTTTTTTATATGATTTGTGTGAGTTACTCCAGTCTTCTTGTGTTTAATGATGGTATAATACCTCTTTCTTATCTATTTTCTTCTAACTGGTCAATCCCTTTACATTTAAAATGCATCTCTTGGAGCCAGAAGGTAATGAGGTGGTTAGTACATTGGACTCCTACATGGTTAAACATGGTTCCAGATCTGGCTGTGGAGACTTAAAAAAATCATGCCAGGCACATGTGCATTTGTGTTCAAAATCCCAAGAGCAGGCTGGAAGAGAAGGGATTGTGGTGTTACCATCCTCTCTGGGAGGGAGTTGTGATTTCTCATTTTCCCTGTCTCTGTCTCTCTCAAACATATACACCCTATGGCAAAAATGTAAAATGAATACATAATACATAAACATACATACATATTTCTTCTACTCAATAAATAGATGGCTCTTATCTTTTGAACAATTACTATAAACTCTTCTTTTTCTGGTCGATTATAGTAAATGTTGGAGACCATCAGTCCTGGTTGTATTTTACTTGTAAATATTTTATTTTGGTAACTTAAAACTCACGCAGGGCATGTGCGTGTGTTCAAGATCCCAAAAGGAGAATTTGGGAGAAGGGATTGTTTCATGGCTATCCCAGCTGGAGGGTGATTTCTCATTTTATGTCTCTCCAGAAAGCTCTTGCACCCTATAGCAAAAAATCCTCATCAAAAAAAAAAAAAAAAAGAGCAAATTAAATTTTGACATAATTTGATTTTATTCTACCATTTTGTTATTTGTTTTCTCTTTGTTCCCTCAATTTTAGTTTATTTTATCCTTCCTTTCACTGAAAAAAAAATTGAATCTATATTTACATTCTATTTTAATTTCCTATCAGATGCATATCTTCTTTGCATTATTTCAGTTATTTCTCTAATAATGAAAATATAAAATTTTAACTTTGTCCAGTATTTCCTTAGTGTTACTCTTTTCCTACATTACAAACAATTTGAGGAGTCTTTAAAGAGTTCATAGAAAATGTAAATTATTCAAAAATACTATACATGGATTTAAAAAAATTTACAACAGAAAAATCTTGTACTTTAATTTTATATTTCCACCAACTTTTTGTAGTTTCCTCCCATAGGGCTTTTATAAAGTTTTAATTTTTCTTCCTCTGGCTTTTATACTGTAGCTACCATTTTCTTTAAATAAGTGTTTATATTTTCAAGAAGTTAAGAGAGAAATAGTCTTTTATACATACACATACTTTTTCCTTACTCATAGCTCTATTTCTCCTGGACTCTCCAACTTCCATTTGGTATCATTTTCCTTTAGTTTTAAGATAATGTTCTATTAAGGAGCAAGTATGCTACAATCTATTTGCCTAGCTGTATTTTACTTGTAAATATTTTATTTTGTCCTCATTCTTTAAGAATATTTGTGGGGCAAACAGGTGGCCTGGAGGTTAAGAAGCTGAATCCTGCATGTCTGAGTAAGCGGTTCATGACTAGGACCCAGTGGCTAGAAAAACACACTGGGCACATGTGTATGCATGCCTAAAAATTCTAAGAGGAGAACAGAGGAGAAGGGATTGGAGTGTGATCATAACCCTAGGGAGTGATTTCTTAATTTTTCTCTCTCTCTTTATCCCTCTCTTGCCCCCTCTCTATGGTTCATGTCTATTTGAATTTTACAACTGAAACCAAACAATTATTGATCTTTTTTAAAAAATTATTTTATTGAACTTTATATTATTTACTTATTTATTTTAATTTTACTAGAGAGGGACAGAGTGTGAGAGAGAGAGGGAAAGCACACTGCCAGGCCTGGGCCTCGAACCATGGTCAGCCATGTGGAAGTCCAGCATCCTTAACCACCACACCAACTGCCGGCCCACAATTATTGATCTTAAAACACTTTTTTTTTTAAATGTTTTTGCTATAGGATGTGTGTCCTCACCAAAGAAAGAGAGGGAAAGTTAAAACTCTCTCCATGGGAGGATGGCCCTATAATTCCGTCTCTTCTATTCTTCTCTCAGGATTTTGGGCATGCATACACATGTGCCCATCATGATTTTCAAGCTGCTGGATCTGGGACTTGAATCATGCAGTTGACCATGTGAGATCTAGTTGCCTTAACCTCCACACCACCTGCTGGCCATAAAACTTTCTCTTAATGTGTTTAATTCATTCTTTTTTACTGATAGCTATAAATAATTAAGACTACTTACTTATTATTCTATCCTTGAGTACCTTTTCTACATACTTCTTAGTCATTTATATGTCCTCTTAAGAAAAATGTCTATTCTAGTTCTTGTGACATATTTTTAAACTATAGAATTTTATGAATTCCTTGCATATTTTGGATGTTGACTCCTTCTCAGATTTTGTTTACAATTATTTTCTCTGAGTCTGTAGGTTGTCTTTTCTTTTTGTTAATGCTTTCCTTTGCTGAGTCAAAGCTTTTCCATTTAATGTAGTCTCACTTGTTTATTTTTGTTCTTGTGCTTTTGGGGTCATATCCAAAAATTATTGCCAAAATCAGTGTTAAGAAGCTTTGATCCTATAGTTTCTTTTAGCAATTTACGGTTTCAGAACTTGAGTTTTTAACACATTTGGCTTGACTTTTGTGCATAGTAAGACGAGGGTGTAATTTTATACTTTTACATATGGATTTTCAGTTACCACAACACCATTTTATGAAGAGACTATTCTCTCCCCATTATGTATTCCTGGCACAACTGTCAGGAATGAGTACGACCAATTTAAAAAAGAAATTATCATGACCTATTTGACATACACCTACAACAGTTAATTTTGCATGTTGGTTTTCGTCTTTCTCCCTTACTACAATTCAAGCATTTTAAACCAAGGTATATTTTCTTAGTATTGCTCGTATTCTTAGAAAACCTAACATACAACAATAAGTAAAAATAGTTTATTGAATTTATAAGCCAATTCTTAAATTACAAGTCAAATGAGGCAAAGTGATCCTCACATTCAAGTTTATTAATATGAAATATTCTAAAGATGAAAGAAATGAGTTAATTTAATAGGTCAGTTTGATTAACTAGATATATTTGTTAATGTTGGGATTGTAAAGAAGTAAATTATTCAAATTCTTCCAAAACTATTGAATTACTGGGTATGAGTTATTCTCAGTCTGTAGGCAAAGTAAAAGATCTTGAATATAGATTTGTTTCTTTCATTTAAATCAAGCAATGAGTCTAATATACTCAAAGTTACCACTTATTTTTAGATCTTAGGTTATTTTAAATATTATTTGTTTTTATAAATACACATAATTCTCAGTGTAAATGATATAGTTTCAGTACATAATGCCCAAATTTATGGTGTTTGAGGAAGAAAACACACATCTCTATTTATTAATACATTTCTCTAGTAATAAAATTCAGAGCACTGTTTTAGCCAATTTTTCTTGTTGGTATGTAACCAATATTTTGTCGAGACAGGGAAAAAAAGCAAGATTTTGCTAAAAATCTGCACCTGTATGGCAAATGTTCTGAATGAATGCTTTCCCTTTTCACTAGCTCAATTTGAAGTTTCATGTTCTTTAGATTTACCCTGCGTTTTCCACAACTTTCCAATTGAGCCTGAATGATAGAATTCATTCACTTGGAACCAGGGTGAATGAGTGCAACCAGCCCTTATAAGAAAGGAAGTGGGCTTGTTTTGCTCTTCCTAAGTCCTTCAAAAGGATCAAAGCAACCTTGGGCAATGTTCTAGCATCTTTTTTCTTCATCCAATGGAGAAGTCACCTGAATGTCAAAACCAGTGCTACTTTTAACCCCCACACAGGAGACCAGTTTAAATATATAACCTTTTTTATTTGGGGGACAGCTCATTAAAATGTGAGTTTTACAAGGACTAGGCACTTAGATTTGTGTTGATTGAATGAACTTCAGGAGCAGGCAAGGGGATCTTTCATTAGCATAGTGGAAAAAAGTAAAAAGATGCAATTAACCACTTAAGTGCTACTTGCCCTTTGAAATTATTAACTTATTTATCCTTCACTATCTCATTAGTTAAGTAGCGTTGCCCACATATCTTAGTGAGCGTTAATAAGATAATATTTATAGAGTGCTAAACTCACAAAACTTCCAATGTATTAAGTATATAGTATATGCTTGGTTATTAGTATATTATTATCTCTAACTATGATATTAAAAAAATGGCCAACATATGACAAGGTCTAAGCCATTCTCTAAGTTAAGTTTAATTAGGGATAAAATATATTTGACTATTTTAGGATGCACAGGAACAATAACTATGTTGATATTTACATGTGATAATTGGGAAGATGATCAATGGGACATGTTAGGAAATTTAAGGTAGATCCACAACCTTAGAAAGTAGATCTTTCTTGAGGTATACTGTCTGGAGGGAGATTGTTTCCTTTTAGGGTCAAAGTATATGTGGCTCTCCCAAAAGATGGCTGAAAGCAAGGTGAATTGTGATTGAGAATAATGAGCCACTTATACTTAATGAACTGTATTATTTTCCTTGGTTGTTTGTTCATTCATTCCATGACAGAGGCAGAGAGAAAAAGAGACAGACAGAAAGAGACAGAAAAACAGGTATTCACAATGGGGTCTTTCATGATGCCAGCCACCCCTAATCTCAGCCAGCCTGGTTTATGGACATGCATGTGCCCTGCATATTCAGAGAGGTCCCAGGACTTCAGTCCAAGACCTTTCTCATCAGGGTCCATTTGCATCATTACTGTGCCACTTTCTGATCCCAGAAGTGTATTATTTTTAAATAAAGCAAAACAAATCAAAAACAAAAACCTACTTTGAAACTCTGAATCACTATACAAATGTAATACACAAATTACATTTACTTTCTTCAGAAGAAAAGGTATAAACACAGAAGCTCAATGCACACTAAAATGCTGGACACATAAACAGAAAAGGCTATCTACTGCAGAAGAGATACTGGCAGAATTTCAAGAATAAATGGGATGAGCCCATGAGGCCTTTTCAACAATTCACAGACCTATCGGGCAACAATGGAAAGCTAGTCTGGGCTGATTGGTGTGGCTGATTGAGCAACATGGGAAACCTTGAAGGACATGCAGTAGAAGTAATATCGGCTTTAAAATAGGAGCATTAAAATAGCTTTCTTGTTTGGAAAAGTTGAATTATCCATGGTCCTCGAGTAGGAGGGAACTTACTGCCTGTATGAAAAAACAGCTGAATCCTTCATTCGATCACACATGTGTTTATTCATTTAGCAAACACTGAACACCAAAGGTGCTGTTATGGAACAAAAATGAACAAAAGCCTTACCCCACCTGTGCTCATGTTCCAGTGTTGGGAGACAGATGATGACTAAGCAAATACACACATGATTTGTAAGATGGCTATAGTGGTTTATTATTTAGAAGCATTGTTTCTGCGTGTGTCTGGGAGGATGTTATGTTACTTATTTTATTTCTTCCAAGGGAGTCAGTGGGGAAAGAGACAGCACTGCCAACAAGGATTCAATGCCATGATCCACCCTTAGACTTCAATCAGTTCTGGATCATGGACACACATGCACCCAATGTACTTAGGGAGGTCTCTGGACTTAAGCTGAGAAACTTGCCATGTGGGATTGCTTTGTAGTGTTGTATTTCACCTTTGTGCCACTGTCTGACATAACAAGTGCTCAAACAAACAAACAAACAAACAAATAAAGTGCTCCAAGTGGTGGGTGAATATTTTAGAAAGAATTGTTGAGAAAGTCTTTTCTGCTGAAGCGAATCTGGGCAGAAACTTAACTGAAACATGTTAACTTCTAAGGAAAGAACAGACCCAAGGAATTCTGCTAATGACTACTGCTCTACTATTAGGTTAACTGGCATGGTTAACTCCCCGGATGAACTTAATTGGACCTTGGAGAACCCAACTGGAGCATTGTTTCTGAGTGTGCCTGGGAAGATGTTTTCACATGAGAGTCAGCATGTGGATTGATGAACTCAGTGAATTAGGCTTCCCTCCTCAATGTGGATAGGCATTCTCTAATCCCTTGAGGAGTTGAATTAAAAAACCTAAACAAAATAAAACAAAAAACATAAAGCAGAAGAGGAAGGTAGAGTTCTCCTCTGGCATCTTGTTGAGCTAGGACATTGATCTTCTTCCCTTGAACTAAAATTTACATTACTTGGTTCTCTGGTTCTCAGGCCTCCAGACTCAGGACTAGAATCAAACTACCAGCTTTTTGATCTCTATTTTGCAGATAAGAGATTTATCAGTCTCCAAAACTGGGTGAACCAGTTCTACCAACTCCTTCATAACAGACAGGTAGATAGTAAGTCTATGTATACATAAATCTATCCATAGGTAAGTCTATCTCCTATTGGTTATGTTTCTCTGGAGCATCTTGCTTTATAAAGTAACCATGTTTTACATCAACACTGGTAACCAAGGCAGTGGTTACATGAATGATGAAACAAAATTTCAAGACATAACAAGTGGGACATAGTCTAGTTTTTTGGTTGCTGTTTGTTTGTTTCACTTTTTATCAGAAAAGTCTATTTAACTCCAATTTTATTTATGTTTTTACATGAAAATTTATATAACTTTATCCTTACAGTTTTTCTTCTTATACAATACTTTAAATATTTACTCACTCTCTGTTTTACTGTTGAGCTTGACTGTATCCAGTTTTCAAAAACATTTTTCCAGAGGGCACATAGGCTAGCTAGAGAGAGAGAAAGTGAGAAAGCATGGGGAATGGTCACACCACAATTCCTTCTTCTCTGTGGGCAGGTATGAACAGAAACACATGATGTTTTTCAAACCACCAGGTCTAGGACCCAAAGTGAGTGGTTGACTATTTGGGATCTAGCTATCTTAACCACTACGTCATGGACTAGCCCTAGTATCCTAGCTTTTAAAGATAAAAATCTGTCTTAAAATAGATGCTGGGTTTGAACATGTGTTATTTATTAGCTGTGTCCAAGAATGCAAATAAATGATGTACCCATAGGCTAAGACTCTCTAGATTCTTCTGATTAAAGCAATAGTTAACTTTGAAATTCCCCAAGAACTGTGATAATTTTCTATTGACTACCAAGCATAGAATATTTTTAGTGAGTTTAAAATTATGTATTGTATGTATATAAGACGCATGTACTCATTACTTTTTATAAAATACATTTACAACAGTTGGAAAAAAGTACATTTTATAGATTGTTATTGTAAGCTGAGATTCAAATAAACATAAAATAAACAACAGATTTATACATAGCAAGCTTTTGTTCTTCTAAATCATAATTAGGCTATTCCAGTAGTATAGACATACAAATTCAACGACAACACAAAAAACATTTCAGAAAGAAATGTGATAGTGTTCAGAGAATAAAATGTTCTGCAGGAATGTGATTTTAATTTAAGGCATCTGATGATCTTTTTTTCCCTGCATTATATGTGCAAAGCCCTATTCAGAGTGAAAACTTCTACTTTATAGTAATTAGAAAAACTAAATTATTTTCATGTAAATTTGGTGTATGCTTTGAATCATATTATTTTATAACTATAAAATAGGCACAAGATTTTTTTTTTGAAGAGGTTTTTGCTATAGGGTGCGTGCACTCTCCTGACAGACAGAAAGCAAGAAATCACTCCCCAGGGGGGATGGCCATGCTGCAATCTCTTCTTCTCCTTTCTCCTCTGGGGATCTTGGGCACGCACGCACACGCGCCCAGCATGAGTTTATGCCACTGGGTCTGGAACGCAAACTGCGGTTGACTACATGGGAGTCCAGCAACATAGCCATTACTCTAACTGCTGGTCCCCAAGATTGTTTTTAATCTTCACTGAATTAAAGAAAAAGTATCTAAAAACATAAAAAAATTTTACAACTTCATGGTGATAGATAATAAACATATACTTTGTACAACTAAAATTTTAGAGTAAAAATAAAACCTCTCTGAACATATCATAAACACCTCACTCTCATGGAGGAAGGTAGTCTCTGTTTACTACCCACTTCTTTTACACTCTTTGTAAATTCTTCCTAGTGAACATGTTATGGTTAGAGAAACGGAGAAGATAAGAGCAATGAAAAGGATGAACCTGCACTGGACATTTTCAAGGTGACCCTCATAAGCTTGACTAATATTTTACAGAGCTTTAATAGATTTTTTCCCCTTTTTCCATGATTGACATACAATAATTGTACATATTTATGGGGTACAATGTGATGTTCCCCTACACATATATATTGTATAATGATCAAATATGGGACATTAGCACATAGACCACCTTAAACATTTGTTATTTTGTCTTGCAATAAAAACATTCAAAAACCTCTATGCTAACTTTCTGAAATATATAATACCCTTTTACTAGTTCTAGTCTTCCTATCCATCAGTCCATCAAAATTCATTCATTTCCAATTTCAAAATATATAAAGATCACAAAGAATTCAACAACAGAAGAAAATGAGTAACCCAATTAAAAATGAGCAGAAGACCTGAATTAACATTTTTCAAAATAAAACATACAAATGGTGAACAGGTATATGAAAAAGTGCTCAACAATTGTAAGCTTAAGGAAAATGCCAATAAAAATGATGAGATGTTTTCTCACTTATTACTTTAGAAAGCAAAAGATAAGTGTCAGTGAAGATGCAGAGAATAGGGAGCTAACCCACTGTTGGTGGGAATGTAAAATGGTACAGTCATGAAAAACAGTGTGGAGTTTCCTTGAAAAATTAAAAACAGAACCATCCTACGAGTTACCAATCCTACTTCTGGGCATATAGCTAAGGGAAATAAAATTAGTGTCTCTAAGTAGTGTTGTACTCTCATGTTCATTGCAGCATTATTTATAGTAGCCTAGGTGCAGAAACGGCATAAGTGTCTGCTGACAGACGGATAAATAAAATGTGATACTGAACATGTCTACAGTGCACACTATGGTTTTTCAAAGTGTACATGCAATATGTAATGATCAAATTGAAGGTATTGCTATATATATAATTTTCATCAGAGAACTTTACACTCTTTTGTCTGTTAAGTGTTTTTTCCCTGAGCCTCTCTATGATCCAATCCCTTCCCCTATAGTCTCTGATATCTGCACTTGTCCACCATTGTTGTTTTATCTTTGTGTCTTTCAGTTTATGCTAGAGTACAGATATTCAATATATATTGAATGGAGATATATAGTGTTCGTCTTTTATATTCTGGTTTACTTACCTTAGCTTTAAACCTTCTAAATTGATCAATTTTGTATCAAATGCTAGGGTCTCACTGTTCCTTATGATGGAGTAGTGTTCTAAAGTGTATACATGTCATATTATTTCAATCCATTCATCAGTTCTTGGGCACTTAGGTTGTTGATTCCATGTCTTAGCAATTGTGAATGACGCTGCGGTAAACATGGTGTGCAAATGTCTTTCTGAATGAGGACTTCCTTATTCTTCTGGTAAATACCAAGGAGTGGGAATACTGGGTCATATTGCAGTTCTATTTGTAGGTTTTTGAGTAACCTTCATATTGTTTTCCATAGTGACCATATCAATGTACATTCCCACCAACAGAGTAAGAGTATTTCCTTTTCTCCATAGCTTCACAAGCACTTATAATTTCTTTATTTTATTATGACCATTCTGATTGGGGTTAAGTGGTATTGATTTGCATCATTGTGGTTTTGATGTACATTTCCCTTACAATAAGAGATGTTAAAACATCGGTTCATATACATTTTGGACATTCATATGTTTTCCTTTGAAATTAGTCTGCTCGGCTCAGTTGCCCTTTTTTTTTTTTTTTTTTTTTTTTTTATTACCTTCTAAAGTTTCTCCATAGCTTCACAAGCACTTATAATTTCTTTATTTTATTATGACCATTCTGATTGGGGTTAAGTGGTATTGATTTGCATCATTGTGGTTTTGATGTACATTTCCCTTACAATAAGAGATGTTAAAACATCAGTTCATATACATTTTGGACATTCATATGTTTTCCTTTGAAATTAGTCTGCTCGGCTCAGTTGCCCTTTTTTTTTTTTTTTTTTTTTTTGAGAAGTTTTTGCTTATAGGGCGCGTGTGCTTGCCAGACAGACAGAGAGAGACAGAGAGACAAAAAACAAGAAATCACCCCCACAGGGGGTATGGCCATGCCGCAGTCCTTTCTCCTCCATTTTCCTCTTGGGATCTTGGGCAAGCACGCATATGCACCTGGTGTGAGTTTAAACCACCGGATCCAGGACTCGAACTGCGATCGACTACATGGGAGTCCAGCGACATAGGCATTACGCTAACTTCTGGTCCCAGTTGCCCATTTTTTAAATTGCCTTAATAGTTCTTTTTTGCAGATTCAAAAATTATCTTATTTCTACAGAGCCTTAAGTCATCTCCACTACCACCAGGGGGCAGTAAAAACATAGAAAGAACAACATTTTTTTCAAAATGTGATATTTTCATTCCAAGAAATACTATACAACTAATAGTAATGATGTAGTAGAACATATTTATTTAAAAATGACAGTACTTGGAAGATGAGCATAAATGGTTATTCGATAAAAAAGGATAAGAGAGACTAACGTGTGATTAGTTTTGTATCGTTTGTGCATTATGTGTCCACATCTGACATCAGAAAAGAGTTGCTCCAAAAGGGTAGCAGTACTGACATTTATATGGGAAGACCACATTTAAACCTTTTTTATTTATTGCCATATACAAGAAGTCTTCAAAAAGCTCACAGAAAATGTGTATTGAGGGAAAAAAAAAAACTATGCATGGGTTTCAATATTTTGGTAGTAAAATAAAATGCTGTAATTCTGTTTTCCGTGAACTTGTTGAAGCTCTCACACACATTACCTAATGTTTTCACGACAAGCATATTACCACACAGATCAGAGAAAATCTGACATGAACAACAATGAAACGTATCAGCTTTCTGGTTACTGTGCTTTTCATCATTTGGTCTAGTGTCTTCCTAGAGAAGGATGCTATGATCTCTCTGTCTTGAACAACAAAGTGTCATTAGTGTCAGCAGCCAAGCAAGTCCTAACGTGGCTATTTCACACTAATGCATGGAAATAGCCACTTTCTTCCACTAGCTTCTCTTCATCAGTTATGCTCCTCAGCCTGGGCTGTTTACATCTCCCTTACCCTCTCCACTTTCACATGTAGTCACATAAAGCTGATGCATGAGGTGAAATGACACTCAGTGGACACCAAACAAGAGAGATTTTCAGGGGCTGCATGAACTGACATGTTCTTATATTTGTGTTAAGAGTGTCACCATCATGTAATAGCAATTATACAGAAGGGCAGGGAGTCTGTGCCTCTAGGTGTGCTCTGTAGGCCTGGTACATAAATGAAGAACCTAGCCTTTTAAATAATAGCAAGGGTGATGAATTATTTTTTTTAAGCAGTGTTTCACTATGTCTTTATCCTTCTGCCTCAGCCCCTCGAGTAGCTGTGACCACAGGGGCAACACCACAACTCTGTCTTTTTAGGGTAGGACTGGAATCACACTCCTCACTGCCATGTGGACTCAGCCTACCGAGTAGCAGTGTCAACCAGTGTGCACTACCGATGCTGGGCCAGGATGATGGGATGCTTTAACATTATTTAATTTATCTTATTAGAAAGCAACTGAAATTAAGTGAAATACTATGATAAAGCAAGCTCAAGCAGAATGAAAGTGAGATTTCCTGCTATGTAAAAACTAAAGCAGAAATAGGGACAATATGCTTGGTTTTCTTCCTTGTTTTAATTAAATTCATCTAGGCTTTATCCTCCAAGGACGGACCATTTCTTAGAGGTGAGGGGAAAATTGATAAGTTTAGAAGGAAACATTTGTTTTATAAGAAATTAAACTAATCTCTCAGGTTTTCTAAGTGACTATGTACAATATTTTCTCCTGAGAAATAACAAGTCATGTTTTTAAGATGTGGGAATGCCTTTTAACTGATACATTAAGTATCTGTTTCTGAGAAGACAAATGATGTCATTTTCTTTTCTAATTCTGTGTTTCTGTAAAGCTTTGCTTTCTTTGATTTATATTCATGGAGGAATTTCTGCAAACAAAATTTCCTAAACTAGGTTATGGTGGCATTTGATGTCTCTTGAGGATCCTAGCTGAGATTTTAGGGATGCTCTAAATAGGAGATCATTGTCTACAGTACTTGTGTGGTCCTCTGGCTTTTCCTGTGTATTTAAGGATCAAGGTAACTTTGGGTTGATGGGTAACACCATTATACATTAAAGGGTTACATGCTACCTTCTTCCCACCTATATGAGATGTATACATTCATAATTTAGTTTTAATTTTCAAATTTATTTCATTAATATATTATCTAACCAAATCATACAGATACTATAGAATGGTGGATAATCCCCCTAACATAATTGTGGCTATCATTTCCTAAGTTTGATTTAGATTTTTGGCACAGATCTTATTTATTCTTTCTTTTTTAAAGAGGTTTTTGCCTTAGGGTATATGTGTTCACTGGAGAGAGACACAGATAGTGAGAGGAAAAGTGAGAAATCACCCTTCAGGGAGAAGGTCTTGTCACAACCCCTTCTCCTCCTCTCTCTTCCTGGGATCCTGGGCATGCCCGCACACATGCCCAGTGTGATTTTCAAGCCATTGGGTCTGGGATTTCTACTGCTGTTAGCCATGTGGGAATCCAGCGACATAGTCACTATGCTACCTGCTGGTCCCGAGAACTCATTTATTCTTTATATGCACTTCATAGATAAATAAAATAAATGAGATTTGGTGAAATTAATTTGTTTCCATTTTGCATGGTTAAGTGTGGGGGAAAAACTGAAACCATAGTTGAAATCAATCTGACTTAAAGGCCTCTCATTTCATCTCTACTCTATATGAGTTGTTTGAATTTCATACCAAATAAACAATTTTCATCTCCATAATAGTCTTAGAATATAAAACATTTCAAAGAAAACAACCCAGTCACAGCAAAAAGTGAAAAGAAATAGAAGGGGCTTTGAAATTATTAAAGAAAATTCAAAAAAGTTTCCCCACCTTCTAGTTATTTATCTTTTTCAACTCTCTTCAAACACTGTTCATTCTATTTTATCCATGAATAGCAACACCCTTAATCCCAAACAGAATGTTTAATACACCCACCCACACACACACACACACACACACACACACTCACTCTTTATAAACTTAATGGCTTACATATCTGTTGGTGTTTAACAAACTGGCAATGATAAAAGAATGGTTGAAAACATAGATGCTCTTAAACAAACACTATGTTACATTTTACAACTGTCTTCAGTCACATGAGTTACTTCTGTTGTATTACACAGTAGTTGTAAGACTACCCAGATTCAAGAGGAGAGCATGCAGGGTCCACTTTTCAATATGAACAGTGAGAGTGGCCCTATGACAGCCACTTTAGGAAAATACATTCCACAACAGGTATTGAAAATTTTCTTTATTGGAAGAGTTAATTAAGTGCTTTGTATTTGCTGGTGATGGCAATGCCAGTTGAGCAGCAGGAAGTATGTGCAAATAAAATGAGCTGAGAACTGTTCTGCTGAACTTTAAGCAATGAGCTGAAGGTAGTACTTGCACAGACAAACTGAGAATGCCTTTGTGTTCAACCTGAGCATTCTGTTACAGAATCCAAGTCTCCCTGAGTGCACGTCTGGGAGTGTATACATTTTAAGTGCAGCTAGTGGAAGGCTGCATGTCTTTAAGTTCCTGGTAGTATATATGTTACTTTAAGGAATATGCCTAGTGGACTGTAAGACTTTATTTCTGCAATGTTACTTAAAATTACGATTTTTCTTTTTAGGGCAGCATTGAACTGATTTCAAACTGATTTCATTATGCTCTGCTCAGCACTCACAGTGCCTTACACACCTGGGTGCTTAATAATGTGATTCGATGATGAATTCCTATTATAAACCCTTCATGGAATTCAGACTATTTCACTCCATGATTTGGGTTACTGAATTTTACTAGTCTTTTTAAAAATTTTATTCATTTAATAAATATTTATTGAGGATTCCCAAGGTCATAGTCTTTAATTATGAGTTTTGGAAGCAGAACAAAGGGAATCTATTAAGTATCTGATTACTTTTTGAAACTGTATGAGGTCAAGAGTAGATGATATGATTTAAATCTATTTATTCAACTTAAGAATATACAAGAGTGTGCATAAAAGCCATATTGTTGCCCCGTGAGAGAAAGGACAGTATGCTTATGTCACTTTGGAGTAAATAAACCCCCAAACATACAGCCAACTGATCTTTGACAAAGGGTTCCAGTCAATCCAGTAGGAAAAGGAAAACCTCTTTAGCAAATGGTGCTGGAAAAGCTGGGTATCCACCTGCAGAAAGATGAATCTGAACCCCTATCTGTCACCGTTAACAAAAATCAACTCAAAGTGGATCAAAGATCTCAAGCTAATATTTCAAACTAAAATTATTGATGGAAAACACTGGAGAAACTCTGGGAGACATTAGGGATAGGAAAAGACTTCTTAAGCAAGACCCTCAAAACATGGGCAGTAATCCCCAAAATAGACAGGTGGGATTACATCAGATTAAGAAATTTCTGCACAGCAAAGGACACAGTAATTAGTGTGAATCCACAACTCTTGGAATGGGAGAAAAATTTTGTTAACTTTGCCTCAGGTAAGGGACTGATAATCAGAATACACAGAGAATTCAAGCAGCTTACCCAGAAGAAAATAAGTAACCCAATTAAAAGATGGGAAAATGAGTTGAATAAACAACTGTAAGGAAGACATATGAACAGCCAAAAAACATATGAAAAAATGTTCAACACCCTCATTGTAAGGGAGATACAGATCAAAACTACAATGAGATACCACCTAACCCCAGTCAGAACGGTGAAGATTAAAAACAAAACAAAACAAAAAAACAAATAACAAAGAAATGATATGTGTTGATGGAGATGTGGTGAAAGGGGAACACTCCTACATTGCTGGTGGGAACATAAATTGGTCCAGCCACTGTGGAGAACAATATGGAGATTCCTCAAAGACCTTCGAATAGAACTGCCTTATGATTCAGCAATTCCACTTCTGGATATCTACCCAAAGAACAGGAGAATGCTCAGTCAGAAGAACACTTGCACAACTATATTTATTGCAGCATTATTCATAATTGCTAAGACATGGAACCAGCCCAGATGTCCACAAATGGATGAATGGATGGAAAAGTGTGGCAAATATACTCCATGGAATATTATTCAGCCATAAAAAAATGAGACCTTGGAATTTGATAGAATGTGGACAAATATGAAAAATGTGTTGCTGAGTGAAGCAAGTCAGGCTATGAAAGAGAGACATTGTATGTTTCCACTTAACATATACAGACTGTCCACACTCTAGATAGAGACAGAAAGACTGGAGGACATGAAAGACTTAAAAATTGTTATGGACACTAGAGACAAAGTGGAAGGAGAGTGTGGGAGGGGAAGAGTGCAGGAAAGGAAATTCGGGGAAAAATGATGAGGTAAGATATTTGTGGGACACAGATACAGTTTATTATCTGTTGATAAAGATGTGTAAAGTATTCTTACCTGGACTGAGATGGGTAAAGTCTCTTTACAATCTAAATGATGTATAGCAGTGGAATGTATAAATAATAATAATGATAATAAAAGAAATTCTGAATTTCTTTTTCCCCCGCAGGTTGCCTATGCTTACCAGAAAAGGACAGAGAGAGAGGGAAAGTGAGAAATCACCCCATGCAGGGAATGGCCATGATGCAATACCTTCTCATCCATTCTCCTTTTGGGATTTGCGATGTGCATGTACATGCTTAGAATGATCTCAAGCCACCAGGTTTGGGACATGAACCATGGTTGGCTATGTGAGAAACCAGCATCGTAAATACCACACCACCTGCTGGTCTCCTGAAATACATTTTTAGAATATAAAATTATTGTGATCACTTGGAATATTTTAATTTTATTACATTTATCTATTAAAAATGGACTGTAGTAGCAAATTGAAACAAAGGTTGCTTATGGGAGGAGGTTTTATACATTAGAATCATCTCATTCCTCATTATCTTAAGCACACATTTTCCCCCATAATACACAGAGACCTGACCTGTTTAGGCTACTGAGAGTGACATGACTGCTATAAAATATTCTCTTCAATATCTGGTTTTTAAAAACACATACCTGAGTATATGTAGAGGATGGACTTAAAGCAGTGAGATTGTATTTCTTTGGCTATGGACTAAACAGTTCAATTTTCACTATATGATCTCCATTCACCATGTCAGATTTTTTTTTTTTTTTTACTTTTAAAAAATCTTTTATTGGGTACATTTGAGGTTTACAAAATGTTGAGATAAATACAGCTACATTCAGATTAATATAACATTTTTTCCTTTTGTGTGGTAAAAGAAGCTAAAATATTAAACAAAAACTTACCTATTTCTTAATCTATTTTTTCATTTTTGAATCAATTAAATGGTTTTTCCCTGTTCCTGTCCCTCCCTCTTTTTACTCACCCCCTATTATCCAACACCCTATACTATCTCTAGTATCTACAGTTGCCCTCCCTGCTTGATACCTTCCAGTCTTTCAGTTTCTGTTCTTTCATAAGTAAAAAATAATCAATTTTTTGTTTCAAGAGACCTTTTTCGGGTCAGCCCCTGCCCTAGCCGTTAAGGCAGCTGAATCCCACTCAGTTGACCCTACAACTTGTAAAACATGCCCAGAGAGAAAAATGGAGAGAAGACTGCTGTGGCATGACCATGCCCCATAGGGGATGCTTTCAATTTTCTCCCACCTATCACATGCACATACCACTTGGCAAAATTTTAAAAGAAAAAAAAAATACTGGTAGACTTTTTTTGTATTTGTTCATTTACTTCTGCTGTCATCCTTAACTCTTTCTTTCCTTTTAAGTTTGTTATGTGTTTCATTTGCTAGCTCCTTGAGATGCATTGTTAGGTTATCTGAAACCTTTCTGCTTCTTAGATGGAGGTGTTTATTGCTATAAACTTCCTTCTTAGCATGATGTTTGCTGTACCCCATAAGTTTCCCTGTGTTGTGTTCTCATTTTCACTTGTTTTGAGAAATATTGAAATTTCGTACCCAAGCCCTTCATTGGCCCAGTGGTCCAGGAGCATGATATTTAATCTTTACATTTTTCTAAATTCCTCTTTCTACTTTTTATTTTGATCCCTATAATCAGAAAAGGTATTTGATACAGATTTTAAAATTTTTGTTGAGCCTTATTTTGTAGCCTTATATATAGTCTATCCTGGATAATGCACCAGGGTGCTGATGAGCATGTATGCTACAACTGCTGAATGAAATGTTTTATAAATGCCAAATTAATTTCACTTGCTTTAACTCATATTCTTAATTCTCTATTTAGCCAGACTGCACAATGCATTTGTAAGAGACAAAGAGAGTAAAAATAAGAAAGCATTCCACATGGGAGAATGATCACTCTGCAATTCTTTCTCCATCTCTCCCTCCTTTAGGGCATGCATACACACATGCTACCATGTTTCTTGGGCCACTGGGTCTGAGGCTCTAACCATAAGGTTGGCCATATAGAATCCAGCCGCCTTAACCACCATGCCATGAGCTAGCCCAATTCAGACTTTATCAAGGATTTCCTGTCTAGATGATCTCTCCAGCCCTGGGAATGGGGTGTCTATCTCTTCCCTTTAGATTCCGTAATATAGGCTTTATATATTTGAGTGTATATGCAATTACCATCATTAAGTCATCTTGCTAAATTGATTCTTGTATCATCATATCATGACTTCATCTCTACAAGAGACAGTAGGGAGGTATATGTTCATCAGAAAGAGCACAACTCCCCCAATGGGGCATGATCACTCCACTTCCACATCCTGTCACAATTTGGGGCACATAAGTCTGGAATGTTTGTCAAGCCAGTAGGACCAGGATTTAAGCCAGTCAGTCATGTGAGACCTGACTTCTTTAACCATGAGGCTATGGGTCCAGTTCTCTTTTTACAATTTTTTTACTTAAAAGTCTATTTTATCTGACATAGCAAATCCTGCTTACTTTTGGTTTCCATTTCCATAAAACATTTTTCATTCTTTCACTTTCTGTTAATAAGTCATTACTACTGAAGTAAGATTTTTATGAAGTATACAGTTTGTCTTGTATTTTTAAATTTATTCCATAAGTATGCATCTAACCTATTTACATTCAACTAATGAGGATTTTCTCCAATCATTTCATATTTTCTAATTTTGTATTTCATTTATTCCTTCGTGTTTATCTTTATAATTTGATGATTTTTCTCTACAGTTAAGAATTTTCTTTCTCATTTGTGTATATTACAGTGAAGTTTATACTTTCATGTGCTTCATTTATGATGACAGTTATCATTTTCCTTTCAGATGTAGCACTCCCTTAAGCGTTTCTTGTAAAGCTGGTCTTGTGGAGACAAATTCCCTCAGTGTTTGCTTGTCTGAGAAAGACTATTTTTCCTTGACTTCTGAGGGACAGTTTTGCTGGATAAAGTATTCTCGGCTGGCAGTTTTTTTTTTTTTTTTTTTTCATAATTTTGATTTATTCTTGACTTCTTTTTTATATCATTCTTTTCTAGCTTGTAAAGTTTCTACTGAAAAATCTGTTAGTTAATGGAAATTCCCTTATATGTGACTTGTCCCTTTTCTCTTGCTGCTTTTAGAATTCTCTCCTTGTCTTTACATTTTGACAGTTTCACTATAATGTGCCTTGGAGAGGGTCTTTTTGGGTTCAATCTTTCTGGGAACCTTTGAGCTTCCTGAATCTGAATGTGCATCTCTCTCCTGAGACTTGTGAAGTTTTCAGCTACTATTTCATGACATAACTTTTCTATGTCTTTTTCTGTTTCCTTTTTTCTGTTTTTCTCTCTGACTTGTCTTCAAGTTTGGAAATTCTTCCGCTTGATAAAGTCCATTAAGTTCCAATTTTAGATGGCATTTCTTTCTTTGGCTTCTTCTGCTCCAACATTTCTCCTTGGTCCTTTTAAAGACCTCTGCTACTTTGTGGACTGAATCTTTCAGATCACATAATAATTCCATTAATTGGTTGAATTGCCTATCACTACTCTCTTGTATCTCATTGAGTTTCCTTATAATAAAAATGTAGAATTCCTTTTTAGACATTTCACAGATTTCCTTCATTGTGGGGTATGTTGCTGAAGTATTATTATATTGCTTTGGGAGTGTCATGCTAGCTTGTTTTTTCAGGTTATTGATATTTGTTAATCTGGTGAATAGTTGTCTGTATCAGTTTTATAGGACGGTGTTCCCAATGAAAACACTTTCTCCAGTAGTTGTGTCCTAGGATACCAGTTGTATAGACTATGTTGGCTTTGGCTGTAGCTAGGCACAGTGGTATAGTAGTATCTTCACCTGTAATCAGTTTCAGTGATTACCAGAAGTGATGCAGTGGCCTAGCTGGCTGTTCTTGGAATGTGACAAATGAGGCTTCTCAAGCAGCACAGTTGTGTCTACACTCACTCTCCCAACCTGATTCTTGAAGATGCAGAGGGTCAGGCCCTCTCTGTAACTGAGATGTGGGCAGCGTTGCTCACTCTGCCACTCCCATGGGACATACAAGTATATGGGGGAGGTAAGGCTGCTTCAATAGCTCTTGGTGCTAGTAGTTTTGGGAGAAGGTGTTTGCCCAGCTGCTCCTGCACAACGCAGGTGGATATGGTCACAGGATGGCTTTGCCACAACCTGTGTGGGGGATAGTACAACAAACACTGGACTTCTCCCCTGTGGTAATTCAGCAGTGTGGACAACCCCTGGTCACTCCCTAAATTGGGCTCAGGGCCCGTGAAAGCTATAGAATTCCTCTGAGGTAAAATTCAGGTGTTGAAGGTGTCAATGGTACTGCTGATGATTTCTTGGTTATTCTTTCCCCAGAACAAGAAGTCCCTTTGAGTTCCTAGTGGATCTTGACTAGGGCAATAGGGCAGGAGATACTAAGTGCTTTGCTCCCCTCTCTACAATGCCTTCCTGAGTCTCCGTGCTCTGCAGTCTCTACCACAATCACACTGCACTCTAACACTCTCCCTCAAACACAGCAATAAATATCAGTTGCTTATTCTTTGTTTTGAGAGTACATTAGACACTTCTAGTAGCCATCTTGTCGAAGTTTTTACAAAAGGAAATTTTTGAACCTAAAGCGTTCTGCAAGTCAGGCTACTAGAAAGATCCCAGTTTGTATGTCAGCAGTCTTCTGTGAGGTGGGTTAGAAAAGTGATTTCACATCCAAATTCTAACTCTGAGACGAGAAGAGTCCAGGGTGGACTGTGCTAAGGTCCTCCAACTGCCGGCAGTTGGAGGACTGACCATACTCTCTCAGCCTACTCTCCGAATCCAGATTTATATCTTGAAATTTTTTGTTGTTATTTATAAGTCAGAGGGCACATGTACTCACCAAAGGGAGACAGAGAGAAAGAGAAAGCACCTTCCACTGGAGTGTGGTCATGCCCTAATTTCTTCTCCTCCAATATTCCATCGTGATAGGATTTTATGCACTCAAGTACACTCACTGTGTCTGACACAGGCTGAGATTCAAACCATGGTCAGTCATGGGTGATCTGACTCCCTTAGTTGCTAGGTCATAGACTGGCCTTACATCTGGAATTTCTAATTAAATAAAAATGTCTTCTTCTTATCTTCCTACAAAGATCACTTTCTTTAATTTTTGAAAAGAAGAGGAGTGCAGCAGGACTTCCCTGGTTCTGTGTGTGTGTGTATGTGTAGGGGACAACATTCACACACAGCCCAATGAGCCCACACATACTGTCCTTGCTGTATCCTGTCACCCTGGCCATGGATGAACATAGGCATCCTATGGTTCAAAAAAGAAATGCATTTCAGAATTTCAAAATAAACACAGAAAACATGAGTGTCAGCAGAATAGCAAGAGAGGTCAGCCTGTCTTAGTGGCAAAAGGTAAAGTGGCCATTTATTCCCCCCATCTGATATAAAATGAAGTACATTTTTCCCTCAAGTATGTTTTGTTCTCTCTAGTTAAAAATAATTAATAAGAGGGCCAGCAGGTTGTGTAGTGGCTAAGGTGTTGGACGCCCACATGCCTGGCCATGATTTGAGTCCTGGATGCGGCAACTTAAAACTCATGCTGGGTGCATGTGCTTGCTTGCCCAAAATCCCAAGAGGAGAATGGGAGAGAAGGGATTGTGGTGTGGCCATCCCCCCAGTGGGGTGTTTTTAGTCTTTCTGTCTCTCTGTCTCTTCAGCAAGACCATGTGTCCTATAACAAAACTCTCTAAAAAAAAAAAAAAAAGCCAACTCTCTATATATGTATGTATTTAGAACTCATTTAAATATATATCTATTATCTACTATTTTCTATTGTCTACCTATCATCTGTCTATCCAATGGTCTATGTATCTAGCTGTATAATGATCTATTTAACTATATATATATATAGTGGTGGTCTACCTATCTGTATAATGGTCTCTCTATCTATCTATATAATGGTCTATCTATCTATCTATCTTAACAAATAGACAGCTTCTCAGCATGTCACAATCCTGCTGTCTCAGCCTTCCCCCATTGCTGAGATTATAGGCTGATCCAGCACAGGTCCAAATTCAAACCAAGGTTTGAATCAGCAATTGAACTCAGCTTCCAATGTGGTCCCAGTCAGTAAAGCAGTCTTAGCATAACATGTCACCATATTTGGGTCAATTCATTCTCTCTATATATTTTTTTGCTTTTTTAAAAAATAATATATTACATTATTTTTCATATCTGGACCATACAGGTACTGTTTTGGCAAAATTTTGGATCATCCTTTTTTTTTTTTTTTGCACTGACCAGAAAGACAGAGAGAGACAGAGAGACAGAAAGCGAGAAATCACCCCCCAGGGGGGGATGGTCATGCTGCAATCCCTTCTTCTCTATTCTCCTCTTGGGATCTTGGGCACGTGTGCACATGCACCTGGCATGAGTTTAAGTCACTGAGTCTGGGACTCAAACCTCAGTCGACTACATGAGAGTCCAGCGACATAGACATTCCGTTAACTGCTAGTCCCTGGGTCATTCTTTTAATGTGCATTACTTTTTAGTAACTTTGAAGTCTTTTAGTGAGAGAACATATACACAACTGGGGGATAAGTAAGATGAATCTTTTTTTCTTTTTAGTTTTTTTTTTCCCCTATCATTTCTCCCTGCAACTCACTTGACTTTCTCTTCAGATAAAAGTAAAGTTAAAATCTTTTTGATTTTTATAATAATCTATTTTAACTTGATGCGATGGGATTAGAGCCTGAATTTTATAGCTTAATTAGTCCGTTCATAAGACTGTTATTTACTGTAATGTGTTCCTGTACAATTGTCTATTATGTAGTGAGAAACCTTCCTGAGTTCACAAGGTCTCTTGCTTTTGATGAAAACACAGTTTCTGACAAAATTAATCAGGTTAAAGTGATTGTGATTAGGGTGATAATTAACTTAGGGGGTAGTAAAATGGTGTACCACCATTTAAGACATAAAAAAATAGAGGTTCTTGAAAAGTTTACCCTTTCCTTAATAAATTATTATTCTACTTAAACCTACTTGTAGGGGAGGGGCTTGTTTCTCCTGTTTTCCTTTTTGGAGTTCACCTGTCCCTATGTTCCCCCCATGGATGAACCAATGATCCATTGGTTTCATCCTTCTCACTCTCTGATAATAATCACCACCAAATTTCACACTATATTCTGAATAGTCATCAGAGATCATTTTGAATCATTGTCAGCAGGTGTATCGGACATCTAAATTACTTCCTAATGGTTCAGAATGGAAAATGAAACAGTATTGACTCACTGACCTTGTATAACTCCTGGAGATCATTAGAGTAAGATATTTGAAAACTATTAATTCACTGTTACCAGGTAACATCAGATAAAGTAAGTGATCTCTCCCCAAAGGAACTGACCTAAAATAAAAAAAAATATTTAAAACCCTACTTTCTCTGTAAAGAGTAATTAATGTGCCAGAGTGTAAATTGATATTTATTTTCACGCAAGCTGTTTTCCTTAAGCTGTTCGATGTTTTCTTATAAATAGTTACAACTCCTAGAAAATATGACTAATCATTTCCTTTGTGAATAAATTCTGTGTAAATAACTTATTGAGCTAATTTTTCAATTTCCAACATAGACAGCAGTTTCATTTTTTTATTGTTCTGAACAGTTCAATCATCTACTAAGTTTATTGCTGCTTTTATCCTACCCTTTGCTTTCCTGTAATGAGAAAGTAACTTGTTTGCGTTTAGGGAATATTGGAGAACAAGAGTTTATATCTTTTGTATCAGTTAAGTTCATCAACAAGTTATTTTAAAAGGTGCAGTCTTGCCAATGGCATCAATTAGGGTTGTCAGGAGATGTGAAGTTAAGGGTATATGTTCAAATCTGATCTATAATAAATAGCGATAAACATTATTTCAGGGTGTAATGATTTGGTCATTGTATTTCTTTTTTAAAATATTTCTTATATAAGAGAGGGAATGAGAGTCAGTC
>NW_006159558.1:581158-583922 GCF_000334495.1 Tupaia belangeri chinensis | reverse complement strand
GTCAGTCATCCCCATCAAGTCTTTAACACTGTGATCCACCCTCAGGATCATAAGCAAGTGCACATCCAGAATGTACAGGGAGACCTCAGGAGGCAAGCCTGGGACCTGCCCTTGTGGCTTAAGCATTGCCGAGCTTTGTGCTACTGCAGCATCACTGCAGCTGGCTATCTTCACTGTGTTTAGAATAGAAGCTATCTAACAAAAGCAGGAAAGTTATAGCTAATAGCTTTGTGTTCTACTGTTTAAACATATCTTGAACATGGAAGTTTTCCTGAGAAATAATAATTGGGTAAAATAAGGCCACCGAAAGATTACGGAATGATTTTGTTCTTTCTCTGTTTTTTTTTTTTTCTTTAATATTCCATATCAGATATTAAACAATATAACAAAATGAGTTTTAGAAAGTGTGTTTTGAAGTAGTTTAAAAAAGACTTTAATGTTCTTTTCCATCCTAACTTGAAAGTTGTTTTTTTCAATTTGTTTTTTATTCATACTTAAAATAAATGCAATGCTATACAGAAGATTTGCGCATTAGCTAGGTTTGCATTCATTAAGATTGTTTCAATCAGAGTTGTAAACACTGAACTTAATAATAAAATCATATTTCCACTTAATCCAAAATGGTATAGATGTTTTCTATTTGTTTCTTTTTTGGTACATCTTGTCAGGTGTTGTTTGGTGCACTTCGCACATTAATTCTTGAATCCCTAACCGCCCTAGGAGATCAGACTTAATATGCAGAAAAGGCTGTCTACTTGCTTGCCCCAGGTCTTTACATAGGTGGCGAAAATGGGATTTGAACCCATGCAAACCCACTCCAGAATAATGCTCTGTAATACAAAATAAGACCCCATTTCAAAGTGTAGAATAATTATAGCTTCAATTTTGCAGTTCCCATTACATGGCCAGAAAATGTGATGTCTCTACAATAGCTCACTTAATCCTCACAGCAAATCTGCAAAATAAGGACATTAACTTATCCTCCTTAAAGATTAGAAAATGGTTCTGAATATTGAAGAACTTGCCCACGTGTCAGATCTTTGGGTTAAATTATCCTCAGGCCATAAATATTTTAATTATCCCAAAAGTTCAGGATGCTATTCTTCTTCTCCCTTTTAGAAAGTTACAGTGCAGGCATAGGTTTTCAAAGGTCACGTGCTGCAGATGGTGTAGCCAGTGCTTCCGAAGCCCAGGAGGCCATGTGTGAATTTCTCTTTAGAGTTTGAATAAATACTGCATAGGGCAGTGTCCCACCAATGATACTGCCAATGTGGTGGCTCTCAGCCACATGAACGTCCACTTAAGGGACATTTGACAATGTCTGGAGAAACTTGTCATGACATGGGAAGATAGTGATAGCGCCTTCTAGTTAGTAGAGGCTATGGATCTCACTAACCATGTGGTGATGCTCAGAACTGCACATCTATAATTAAGATTGTCAGTCTGAAGTATCAATGCTACTGTGGTTGAAATATCCTGTTCTTATGCCATCAGTAATGCCAGCTTTTTTTAAAAAAATTATCTTATTCATGAGAGAGAGAGACAGAAAGAGAGTGCATGCATGTGCAAGTGAGGGAAAAGTTAGAGTATATGTTCAAATCTTCCTCTTTCTAGAGGGAGAGAAATAGGTACCATCAAAGAAGTCTTGTTATACCTGATCCCTTCCCCTAGTCCTGAACCTTGTCAAGATCTTGGGCATGTATCCACTGGTTGTTATCAGGTGACTTAGGATCTGAACCTGCAGTTGGTCTTATGTCTTCTAGTACTGCGGATCAGTATGCAACCACCCATGCAACCAGGCTGGACCACCAACATTCAGGACTAAGTAGAATGCCACTTGCACTCTGGATAAGTCTGGAACTGTGGCCAACACACTTCTGTTCTGGATCCCAAACAAAATTGGCAGCCTCTTGTGCCATCTGGTAAGTGGGTTGGAGCAGTATTCCCAGGTTTGGAAGCAGCTGCCTTCTTAACCTTGGGATGCCTATCTTGGGTTGTGAGTCCTTCTTTGTGGTGAACATTGCATAGGACAGCAATGATTGAACCTTTAATGCAAAAGAATCAATTTTCTCTGAAAAAAAATTAAATGAGAAAAAGATATAGTTTCCTATCTATCTATCCTTTCTCTATGAATTAATATTTACATATGGTATTATTTATTTTTAATCTGCCTGGAAGTGCCCATTGTCATTGCTTATAGAATAAATCTGTTAATTATGAATTCTCTAAATCTTTATTAAAATATTATTTTAATTTGGCGTTATTATTGAAGGAGAATTTTACTGCCACATGGAAGTCTAAGTTGAATTGTTCTCTATTACTTCAAAATATGGATTAATTTTCAGTTGGCTTAAATATTTTATGTTAAGGATTATGTAGTCATTATTCTCTTTATCTAGCTACTTATATATCTATTTTTTTTCTTCTGGATAACTTTCAGGTTTTTCTTTTCTATTCTTTTTTTAGGCATTTAATTACAACATGCTCTATGGTATATTATTTTTACTTAAAAAATTGTTTGGGTTTGGGGTGGTGTGTCTACTTTAAGTTGGTATATTCCTTTATTTGGAGTTTTAAGTTATAGTCAAATTTGGGATTTCAACACCGAAGACCCTCCTGCTCCCTAAGACTAGCCAGGAGCCAGGTTAGAACACCCTACTTATTCTCTCTGTCTCTTTTCATCTTTCTCTATTTTAATTTTTAAACTTACCTCTCTGCTAATTTTTTTTTTTTTTTTTTTTTTTTTTTTTTTTTTTCTTTTTCT
>NW_006159558.1:489537-580960 GCF_000334495.1 Tupaia belangeri chinensis | reverse complement strand
GAAAGAGAGTCAGTCATCCCCATCAAGTCTTTAACACTGTGATCCACCCTCAGGATCATAAGCAAGTGCACATCCAGAATGTACAGGGAGACCTCAGGAGGCAAGCCTGGGACCTGCCCTTGTGGCTTAAGCATTGCCGAGCTTTGTGCTACTGCAGCATCACTGCAGCTGGCTATCTTCACTGTGTTTAGAATAGAAGCTATCTAACAAAAGCAGGAAAGTTATAGCTAATAGCTTTGTGTTCTACTGTTTAAACATATCTTGAACATGGAAGTTTTCCTGAGAAATAATAATTGGGTAAAATAAGGCCACCGAAAGATTACGGAATGATTTTGTTCTTTCTCTGTTTTTTTTTTTTTCTTTAATATTCCATATCAGATATTAAACAATATAACAAAATGAGTTTTAGAAAGTGTGTTTTGAAGTAGTTTAAAAAAGACTTTAATGTTCTTTTCCATCCTAACTTGAAAGTTGTTTTTTTCAATTTGTTTTTTATTCATACTTAAAATAAATGCAATGCTATACAGAAGATTTGCGCATTAGCTAGGTTTGCATTCATTAAGATTGTTTCAATCAGAGTTGTAAACACTGAACTTAATAATAAAATCATATTTCCACTTAATCCAAAATGGTATAGATGTTTTCTATTTGTTTCTTTTTTGGTACATCTTGTCAGGTGTTGTTTGGTGCACTTCGCACATTAATTCTTGAATCCCTAACCGCCCTAGGAGATCAGACTTAATATGCAGAAAAGGCTGTCTACTTGCTTGCCCCAGGTCTTTACATAGGTGGCGAAAATGGGATTTGAACCCATGCAAACCCACTCCAGAATAATGCTCTGTAATACAAAATAAGACCCCATTTCAAAGTGTAGAATAATTATAGCTTCAATTTTGCAGTTCCCATTACATGGCCAGAAAATGTGATGTCTCTACAATAGCTCACTTAATCCTCACAGCAAATCTGCAAAATAAGGACATTAACTTATCCTCCTTAAAGATTAGAAAATGGTTCTGAATATTGAAGAACTTGCCCACGTGTCAGATCTTTGGGTTAAATTATCCTCAGGCCATAAATATTTTAATTATCCCAAAAGTTCAGGATGCTATTCTTCTTCTCCCTTTTAGAAAGTTACAGTGCAGGCATAGGTTTTCAAAGGTCACGTGCTGCAGATGGTGTAGCCAGTGCTTCCGAAGCCCAGGAGGCCATGTGTGAATTTCTCTTTAGAGTTTGAATAAATACTGCATAGGGCAGTGTCCCACCAATGATACTGCCAATGTGGTGGCTCTCAGCCACATGAACGTCCACTTAAGGGACATTTGACAATGTCTGGAGAAACTTGTCATGACATGGGAAGATAGTGATAGCGCCTTCTAGTTAGTAGAGGCTATGGATCTCACTAACCATGTGGTGATGCTCAGAACTGCACATCTATAATTAAGATTGTCAGTCTGAAGTATCAATGCTACTGTGGTTGAAATATCCTGTTCTTATGCCATCAGTAATGCCAGCTTTTTTTAAAAAAATTATCTTATTCATGAGAGAGAGAGACAGAAAGAGAGTGCATGCATGTGCAAGTGAGGGAAAAGTTAGAGTATATGTTCAAATCTTCCTCTTTCTAGAGGGAGAGAAATAGGTACCATCAAAGAAGTCTTGTTATACCTGATCCCTTCCCCTAGTCCTGAACCTTGTCAAGATCTTGGGCATGTATCCACTGGTTGTTATCAGGTGACTTAGGATCTGAACCTGCAGTTGGTCTTATGTCTTCTAGTACTGCGGATCAGTATGCAACCACCCATGCAACCAGGCTGGACCACCAACATTCAGGACTAAGTAGAATGCCACTTGCACTCTGGATAAGTCTGGAACTGTGGCCAACACACTTCTGTTCTGGATCCCAAACAAAATTGGCAGCCTCTTGTGCCATCTGGTAAGTGGGTTGGAGCAGTATTCCCAGGTTTGGAAGCAGCTGCCTTCTTAACCTTGGGATGCCTATCTTGGGTTGTGAGTCCTTCTTTGTGGTGAACATTGCATAGGACAGCAATGATTGAACCTTTAATGCAAAAGAATCAATTTTCTCTGAAAAAAAATTAAATGAGAAAAAGATATAGTTTCCTATCTATCTATCCTTTCTCTATGAATTAATATTTACATATGGTATTATTTATTTTTAATCTGCCTGGAAGTGCCCATTGTCATTGCTTATAGAATAAATCTGTTAATTATGAATTCTCTAAATCTTTATTAAAATATTATTTTAATTTGGCGTTATTATTGAAGGAGAATTTTACTGCCACATGGAAGTCTAAGTTGAATTGTTCTCTATTACTTCAAAATATGGATTAATTTTCAGTTGGCTTAAATATTTTATGTTAAGGATTATGTAGTCATTATTCTCTTTATCTAGCTACTTATATATCTATTTTTTTTCTTCTGGATAACTTTCAGGTTTTTCTTTTCTATTCTTTTTTTAGGCATTTAATTACAACATGCTCTATGGTATATTATTTTTACTTAAAAAATTGTTTGGGTTTGGGGTGGTGTGTCTACTTTAAGTTGGTATATTCCTTTATTTGGAGTTTTAAGTTATAGTCAAATTTGGGATTTCAACACCGAAGACCCTCCTGCTCCCTAAGACTAGCCAGGAGCCAGGTTAGAACACCCTACTTATTCTCTCTGTCTCTTTTCATCTTTCTCTATTTTAATTTTTAAACTTACCTCTCTGCTACTTTTTTTTTTTTTTTTTTTTTTTTCTGATTCTTACCTTTTCCCCTGACCCCATAGGATAAGCAGTCATCTACATCTCAGTTAAAGTGGTCCCTTTCAGGGATTTCCACCACTGAAGACCCTCTGCCCAGACTTCACCCTCCTGCTCCCTCGTCTAGCCTAGAGTCAGGTTAGAACATCCTACTTATTCTATTTTTTTCCATCTCTTTCTCTTTAGTGTGCCACACAGTTTTCATTTTTTGAAAAAAAAATTTCTTCTCTTTTTCTTATTGTTTTGTCTTTTTTTCTCTTCTTTTTTTCCTCTTCCTTTTCTTTTTCTTTTTACTTTACTCACTTTTCAGCTCAGACTCAATACAATACATTCAATACACCCAGCAGTTCTGGGTGCTCAGTAGTCAAATATCTGAATATTTTAGGGTCAGATTAATCCTCAATTTTCATTGAATCAGTTGTGCAAAGGGAGAAAATTGGTACTGTGTACAGACTGCAGGCCACCTTCTTCTGCATTCCTCTGATTGCTCAGATTTATCTTAAAAAAATAGGAAAAAAAGTATAATCCATCAGATGACCAGGAACCACCTCAGAGGCACAAGAAATATGAGAAATGAAGAAAATATCCCTCCTCTAGTGGAAAAGAATAACTCCTCTTTGTACACAAAGAATGTAAGGGAACTCATGCATATGTCAGACATAGAATTTAAAATATTCATAGTGATAAAGCTAAGAGAGATGCAAGAGAATAGAGACAATGAACTCCAGAAGATGCAGGAGAAAAGAGACACCAAGTTCTAGGAGGTGAGGAAGTTCATGCTTGATCTAAAAGATGTACACATAATAAAAAATAATAAAATGGAATTGTTAGAGACGAAGACTGTAATACAGAAAATCAAAACTTCCATTGAAAATATCAAAAGTAGATTAGACCATGCAGAAGATTGACTCTCAGATGTAGAAGATAGAACCTCTGATCTAGAAAAAATCACCAAAAAGACAGAAAAGAATCCACTGAAATAAAAATAACATATGAGTTACACTAGATACCATTAAACACCCAAACATCCAGATTACTGGTATCCCCGAAGGTGAAGAAACTAAAAAGGCATAGATAATCTATTCTATGAAATCCTGGAAGAAAATTTTCCAAACCTAAGGAGTCACACAAATATTCAGACTCAAGAAATAAAGAAAGGACCTCACAAAGAATCGACCCAAGAAGATGTTCCCTGAGGCACGTCATAAGCAGATTGATCAAAACCACAGACAAAGATAAGATCCTAAAATTGGCAAGAGAGAAATATCGAATTACTTTAAAAGGATATCCCATAAGACTAACATTGGACCTCTCATCAGAAACAATGCAAGCAAGGAAAGAATGGGAAAATATATTCAAAGTGTTAAGTGAAAAACAATTTCAACCGAGAATACTATACCCAATAAGATTATCTTTCATATGGGAAAAAAAGACAAAAACATTCTCAGATAAACAAAGCCTGAAAGAATTTATCAACACCAGACCAGCTCTCCAAGACGTGCTGAAAGGAGTGCTATACCAGGAAAAATAAAGTTGGACACACAGAAATAAGAGTATAAGAAACAACCAAGAGAATAGCCAGTCTAATGGTAGGGACAAGTCCAGAGTTGAATGTTAACTTTGAGAGTTTAAATGGAAAGATCAGACCACAGTAACACTGTAAATTCAATAGAATTAATAGAGATTAATTACATGAGTCTGAACTAATGAAATATAACCTTTTTTTGCTTTAGACTAAAACATTATTGATTTTCTAAAATTCATTGATTTCCAGATTTAAGGATTTTTTTGTCTTCTCTTAAACTGTTGATAGGTTCATCTACCTAGTATTTGAACTGAATCATAACCTTTTTCTGGCTTTAAGTTTTAAGCAAATTTCTCAATATATTTGATTTTGATCTATTAAAACTAAAACTTTTTTGAATTTAAAAAATGCATTAAAATATCTATTAATACCTACTTAATGACTAGTAAGCTATACAGCCCCAGAAAGGTTCTATTTTACAGTAGGTTCTCTTTACTCATTGATGTTTATGCCTAAAGTCCGACATGTATTCTTAAGTATGTACATATCAACTGTGCTTGATATTGAAAGTCTTTAAATTAATTAAGATTTTTAGTGATACAAAAAATGTGAAAGAAAATGAAAATAAAGTTATAGTAAAATTTTAAAAAATCTAATATTTCTTCAAATATTGTCTCTGTTAGCCTTTGCTTGCCTCACATCCTGAGAATCCTATTACACATATCTTGGGTCTTATGATGTTGTAAGAAAAGCCACCATGGCTCTTGTTCGATTAGTCAGCAGCAGGCTGCCATTTGAAGACCCAGTAACCTTGGTATAGACAATTGTTTTTAGTTGAGGAAGCAAGAAAGAGTCTGACAGCTGGGTCTATTTTCTGGCCATGTTCGTAGTAGCCAGTAAAATATGTCCTTTATTCCTATAGGAAGATTTGGCCACTATATCTTAGAGTTGACCACAACCAGCCACCAAATAATTTGTCTACTTGTTCATTTATTTGTTCAGTACCTAAAAGATACCTATTTATGTAGAACATTTTTACTCCTATTTTTACCTAGGAACTAAAACATATTGTAGAAAAGAGTTGGCTCTTTATCAAAGACCTTACAGCCTAATTGCAGCTCTAGACTTGAGAATGAGTATTTCATCTAGAAAGAGTAAAAAGCTGAGCATTCAGTTACACAAACAGTCAAGCAGCAGATAGAGATTGTATTTCAGGTGGAAGAATCAAGGGCTTCGAAGCAAAATATTTAAGATTTTTTTCTTGAATGTGATAAAAATCAATATATGGGACCAGAAGATGGTGTAATGGTTATATTTCAAGACTCCCACATAGTCAACAGTAGTTCAAGTCCCAGATCTGGCAGCTTAAAACTCAAGCTGGGGGAACAGGCAGTTAGCATAATGGTTGTGTTGCTGGACTCCCATGTAGTTGACCGCAGTTCGAGTCCTGGACCCAGTGGCTTAAACTCACACCGGGCACGTGTGTGTGTGCCCAAGATCCCGAGAGGAGAATGGAGGAGAAGGGAATTGCAGTGTGGCCATCCCCCCTGGGGGGTGATTTCTTGCTTTCTGTCCCTCTGTCTCTCACTGGTGAGAGCACATGCCCTATATAAAAAATCTTTCTCTAAAAAACAAACACACATTAAAACAATATGAACAGAAAATTAGAACCTAGAGAAAAATCAGTTCCTATGAACTGTTTACAGGAAGAACCTGCTTCTGAATCTCATAATGGTGATAGACCACTTCCTTACCACTTTTGAGAATGAACATGAACTGGAACAGTATGTAAAATGGGTAGTTGTAAAGGGGAAATTGCTTTGAAACTTCAGGTGTTCTTAACAATTCATCTGGATTTTACACTGATAGCATTATCTATATGTCAATGTTTGTTTTAATAAAAAAATAATATTTCAAATATTTCTATTAGAAGAAACATTTGATTACACTGGAATAAAGCCTAATTAAACTTGTTCACTCACACAAATCCCATCAACATAAAGAAGGAAGATGCAAATTAATATAATCATTCAGGTATTGAAGAGACAGCTTACTTTTTTGAAATTATGCATGTGAAACCTAAGAGGCCTCTTTTCTTATCCTTTGGGAGAGAATGAATACACCAGGGCCATGGCTGTGTCATTGCAGCAATGGGGTATGCACTAGAGAGCTCATTTGACAATTAAAAGAGATATCAGATTGACCCTTGTTTTCCTTTTGAAAATCTACCATTGACGTTGGTAAGGACTGGTAAGTGAGGGATATTTGAATAAAGAAAGAGATCCATATACTTCAACACAAAGAACTTACTCTTAAAAGATTTTGCAGTGAGCAACACTGTTTAAATACTTCAAACTAAAAGCAAGGGACCTAAACTATGGGAAATACCCTTGGTTAGGATTTTCAGGCCAGCAAAGCAAAATTTAATTATAAAATGCTCCACTTCATTTCATCTTCATGTTTTTTCTTTTTCTTTTTCTTTTTCTTTTTTTTGGTTCCCAATCAAACTTAAATTGACATCAGAAAAAAAACATTGTACATTTATACATGTATGCTCTGATAAGACTAAAACCAAAAAAAATGAAAAGTAAAAAAAAAGCAAGGTATATGAGAAAGGCATATGAGAACGTTCTGGTTTGGAGGGAAGTTTAAGAGACACAGAAAGACTTCACAGAAATGTTGCTCCATGGTTTTATTTATTTATTTATTTATTTTGGAGAGGTTTTTGCTATAGGGTGCATGAGCACACCAGACAGACAGAGACAGAGAGACAGAAAGCGAGAAATCACCCCCCAGGGAGGATGGCCATGCCACAATCCCTTCTCCTCCATTCTCCTCAGGATCTTGGGCACGCACGCTGATGCGCCCAGAGTGAGTTTTAAGCCACCCGGTCCAGGACTTGAACCGCGGTCGACTACATGGGAGTCCAGCAACATAGCCATTATGCTAACTGCTGGTCCCGGTCCATGGTTTTAGAGAAACAACAAACAACACATTTATTCTTAAAGTGAAAAAGACCAGATTACAGACGTAGATTTAAAAATAGTATTTCAGGACAATAGAAGAAAATATCAGACAGATAAACATTAAGCATTGGCTTCTGGAAATCAAGGGAATAAAGTAATAAAACCAGTATAGAGTAAAAGCACTTTCAAAACAACAATAATAGCATAATTAAGACTGCAACAGAGTTGGTGAAGTAGTGGTCTTCACATAGAAAGAACCAGGATATGAAGTGGTCACAGGGAGCATGATGGCTAGGGGTCAAGACAAAAGTGACCCAATAGCAATACTGAACTTCCAAACATTAAAAGTTGCAATCAAATAAACGTTAAAATTTATGATGGAATATAATTTTTCTGAAGTAGTGACAGCCTTGATCTGAAGAACAAAAGCTCCTGTCAGATGGCAGCAGACATAGGTGGGTCACAGGATTCTTAAACAGACCTGTCAACAAGAAGACAAATTCTGGTCTGACTATATGAACATTAGGAGAAATACTATTATAGCCTCAGATTGCTCTCAAGTAGCTTTTTATACTAAAGAATAGAGAAACATACAAATTCCTGATGAAGTATCTTCTTTTTTTCATGAATAAAAAGAAAAGTTTTATTTTTATTTATTTTATACATTCAATTGCATATGTCATTTAGCTTGTAAAGATATTTAACTCAACATGAAATACACCTCAAATCAGTCCTGTTGAAAATAGTATACATGTTATCTTCAACAGGTATTAAACCATGCCTGGGTCCCACAAATGTCTTACCTCTTCATTTTTCTCCCTAATTTCCTTCCCTACAGTCTTTTTCTCTCCCACTCCTTCCACAGTGTCTCCAAAGTCCATAACTATAGTTTCTTCTAAGGATTCTATATTCACACCATCATTACTGAAAGGCAAAAGACACTCCTCAATTTTTCAAAATTCTAATAGATATTTGATAGTACTGACTATTGAAAGCAAATAATAACCGATGAAAATAGTCAATGCATTTATAGAGAGAACTAAGGCTAAATAATTGCAAGAAGTAGTTTTATATAATAAAACAATACTATAAGTAATGAACACAAAATAATTATATGAATAAAATTAAAGTTTTGAAGTAAGGAAAGGTTGAAAGAAGTATAAAAGTAAATATTTCTCCATTTATCATAGCACATAGTCATTAATAGAGCCTAAAACGAAAGATTCTGCACTTTTCCTATGATTTAGTGTTATTTATTTATTTATTACATTTAATTACATCTTTGTAGCATACAAAAAATGGACTTTTCATGCATGAATATACTGCGTATTAGTCTAGTCAGAGAGATTACCATATGCATTATCATCAACAATTTTCTAGTTTTTGTGTCCATTAAATATTTTGCTCTTTTCCCACCTTGATTACCTCCCACTCCCACTGATGAATTTTTTATAATCATTTTCTTCCTTATCTAAGGAATCCCCTACCAATAAATATCTCACTTCATTAAAACTTAATAAAAATAAAGACTTATTTATAAGTTATTCTGATCCAAAAATCAGATTTTTTAATCAATAACATTGTATCTCTTTTGGTCAAGAGCACTTAACTGAAGTTAAGAAATCACTTTAGTTCCACTGTCATATCTACATTTCAATAACCTTACATATACACTCCTTATTTAAAATAAGTGTTCAATACTATTTATGTGTAGTCATAAGCTCCTAAATGTTAATGTCTACCAGTCTCTATCCATCTACTCACTCATCTACCACCACATATATTTTCATCAATAGAAAGATATGTGCAATTGCCTATATCACATAGTAATTGAGCCTTGCTAAGGATATTTTAGGCCAGCAAATCAGGTTTTAATTGATAGAATGTGCCCCTTTCCAATGATCATCCACGTGTTGGTTTTTGTTTCCAACGTTAAATTCAGATCAGAAAAGAAAGATCACATACTTATTCATATATGCTCTGATAAAACCAAAGAAAAGAAAATGAAAAGTGAGAAAAACTATGGAAATGAAAGGCAGATGAAAACTTTCTTAATCTTACATAGCCTCTCTTGTGTGGTTGTAATTGATGCATAAGCGTGCGTGTGCGTGTGTGTGTGCGTGTGTGTGTGTGCGTGCACATAATGTTTCCATTTCCTTTGTTCTTTTGTCCTTTCCTTGGAATTTTTGTAATAGACTGCTATCAAATTTGCAAAAACATCATTATTTTCAGGAACATTGCTTTCTATACAGGAATAACAATACCAGAAATTGTATTGCCATTTTTCTTGCAAGGCATTGTTGCACTATCTACAGATTGCCAAGATTTGTTCTGATTTAACTAGGTGTGACCCTTGCATATCTAGTTTGGTGTTGGACAATTTCTTTACTTCATTTTTGCCTCATAACATTTATATATACATATATACCCAATTTTTTTGTGTGCTGTTCTGTAGCTGGAAATATCACTAGGGGGCAATTCTCGGAAGAGTGCAAAGAAGTAGCTGAATATAAAGTACCATATTTTCAGGTGGCTGAAATGCTGGTGAATATTTTCACTGGTTTATCTTCTTGCTGATAGATTGAGCTGTTCAGTCATATGGCAGATCATAGGGGTCTCTGGTCCAGGCTAATCAATCAATTTACTGCCTCAGAGAAATAATTGGCATGGTATTATTATTATTGATAGATGACATAATGTATTTACTCCATCAGTAGTAGTCAACTTCTTTAAAGAATTATTTATTTAATTTTAGTTATTGTTATCATTATTCTTTAATTTGACCAGAGAGAGAAAGGGACAGAGAACAGAGGGAGAATGAGAATGCAAGCTATGAGGAATGGGACTCGAACCAGGTAGGTCATGTGGAAGTTTGCCACCTTAACTACCACACTGCCTGCCAGACCAGTGGTAGTCAAATTTTAATTACCGCAGTTTGAGGTTAGTAAAACAATAATCAAGTAACTCTTGGTCTATAGAATCAACTTTAAATTTGAGCCAAATCAAGAGGAGCATAAGGCAGAAGCATGAAACTCCAGTGTTGCTAATTTTTTTTACTTCTTCTTTTTTAAAATTTTTATTATCATCATAATCTTCTTTATATTACATTGGATTACATATAACTTTACAGTGCATTACATTGCTTTTTCAAAAGGGAATGCCATGCATATCAGTTAATACAGAGACATTAATCTCCCCACTTCATCATTCAATATCCGTTCAATGTTTTTCCCAATCATTATTATTTTTATTCTAATTATTATTTTTTTAAACAGTCAATCACTATTTCTCATTTTCCTTGTAAAAAGACTTTACCTATCATGAAATACTTCTTAGACCAAATAGTATTGCTAATTTTTAAGAACACACTACTGAGAATTTATTTAACTTTTTTTTAAAGAGGTTTTTGCTATAGGGCGCATGCGCTCGCCAGACAGACAGAGAGAGACAGAGAGACAGAAAGCGAGAAATCACCCCCCAGGGGGGGATGGCCACTCCACAATCCCTTTTCCTCCATTCTCCTCTCGGGATCTTGGGCACGCACGCACACACACCCGGCCTGAGTTTTAAGCCACCGGGTTCGGAACACGAACCGCAGTTGACTACATGGGAGTCCAGCGACATAGTCATTACGCTAACTGCTGGTCCCAAGAATTTACTTAACTTCTTAAAGCTTCTATCATTTTTATCTATAAAGAATTATTATGTGAAGAATAAAGGAGAAAATGTTTGACATATTAGCAAAACTATTCACCATATACATACTTTTAATAAACAAGGTGTATGTGAACATCAGTTTCAAAAGCAGGATAACATTCTCCATTAATGAAAGAAGGAAAATGGACCAAAAGGACAACAAAGCAACCTCCAGATTGGTAGAACCATTGAGAGAAGCAAACATGTGCAGGAGAGGTCCTCAGAATGATAGAGTTTCAGGATGAAAAGAGACTACTTGCAGCTGGGAGCTTGACCCAGGTTCCAGACTCTTGGGGGCACTATCTATGCTACCAGTTTAGGATCTGCTTGGGAATCTGGTGGCTATAATTACAGACAGTAGTTAAGGATATCTTCAAATATAAAACTTTTTTCGCAATAGTTGTTTATCCAAAAAAAAAAAAAAAAGAAAAGCACTGACAACATATAACAGACAACAAGCACAACAAAATTAACTCAGAAAGGAAATATTCAAAGTATCAGAAAAAAATTGAAATAAGTATATTTGCATTCCACAAGTAGACACTGGGCAGAATATTGTCTAAAACAGAATTCATAATACAAACCTGAAATAATTGGATAGGAAGTCTAGAAAGCAATAATGAAAAATGAAACAGGGACCAGCAGTTGGCATAATAGCTATGTTGTTGGACTCCCATATAGTCGACCACAGTTTGAGTCCAGACCAAGTTCCTTAAACTCATGCTGGGCGCATGTGTGTATATGCCCAAGATCCCAAGAGGAGAATGGAGGAGAAGGGATTGTGCATGGACATCCTCCCTGGGGGGTGATTTCTCACTTTCTGTCTCTCTGTCTCTCTCTGTCTTTCTGGTGAATGCACACGTTCAAAAACAACAACAAAAAGAAAACCCAAATCAATTAAATTACTATAAATCTGAAGCTTAATTATTTTCACTAATCTTGCCATGCATAAAAAACACATTCACAGTGCTTTGCACTTGTTGACTATGGCATTGTTTTACTAATATGGCAGGCAATACAGAGAGATCTGGGTGCAAATTCTGAATTTTACTTCCATGCCTTATGAATACGGGCAATTACTTAACCTTTGGTACTCCAATTTTCTTATTTGAATAGAGTCATCTCTTGGTATCTATGGGGGATTTGTTTTAGGACAAAACAAATGGATACCAAAATCCATGGATGCTTCAGTTCATTAAATAAAATTAAATAATAAAGTGTTTGCATGAAACCTGTACACATCCTCCTTTAAATACTTTAAATCATTGCGGTTACTTTTGATACTTAATACAATGCCTATTCTTCTCTTCCTTTGAGTGGATTCAGTTTAGCACTCAGTTTTACTTTTGAGGACTTATTAGAATTCCTATTTTTAAAAATTTTCTAACTTTTTATTTACTTTCAATTGTTGTACCTCTTTATGGGGTATAATATGACTTTTCAAAATAGTCATGCAGCGATAATCAAATGAAAAATATTCATTATTATTAATAAGCAGTACATAGTAGTTTTGGTTTTGCATTTGTTTTGGCTCATGATATATAAATTGATAATGCCCTCGTCTTTAAAAAACTGTTGTGGTATACCAGTTCCATAACCTATTTGCTTTTTAAATGCGTTTTTGAGACTGTTAAATGTTTTTCTTTTCTAAAACTCTTCTCCCTTTACTCCCTGTGTATTCTCTGGTATCTACAGTTGCCCTATTTCTTTCTTTCTCTCTCCCATTTTTTTAAACAGAGTTTTGCCTTAGGATGTATGCACTTGCGAGAGAGAGAGAGAGAGAGAGAGAGAGAGAGAGAGAGAGAGAGAAAGTGAGAAGGAAAGCAAAAATCACCCTCCAGGAGAGATGACCATGCTGCAACCCCTTCTACCCCATTGGATAGACACTCACTTTCAGTCATAAAGTTCAGACCTCAGATGGTGTAATGGCATATGTTAAGGGGCAGTCACGTCAGCATTTGTTTTTAATAGTCTGGCTTATTTCACTTAGCATTAAATTTCCTAAATTTATCTACATTGTATTGAATAATAGAATCTCTGTCCTCTTTTGCTGAGTAATATTTCATTGAGTTTATGTACCACATTTTCTAAATCCAGTCATCAGTTTTTGGGCACTTAGTTGAATTCCGTGTCTTAGATACTGTGACTAATGCTGAAATAAATATATATGTGCAATCTTCCTCCAACTGAGCAATTTACGGTTCTTTGGGTACATAGCCAAAAGTGGGATTACTGGGTAAAATGGTATTTCTATTTGTATGTTTTTGAAAAACCCTCCATATTGTTCTCCACAGTGCTTGTACTAATTTCTATTCCCATCAACAGTGCAAGAGGGTTCCCTTTTCACCACACTTTATCAGCACTTGTTCTTTGTTTTGAATTATAGCCATTCTGGCTAGGGTTAGGTAATATCTCATTGTGGTTTGGATTCGCATTTTCCCTTACGATAAGCGGTTTTCATCATTTTTTCATAAGCTTTTTAGCCATTCATCTGTCTTCCTTTGAGAGTTGCCTATTCAGGTTAACTGTTCATTTTATAATTGGAATAATGGGTTTTAATGTGAATGAGCTGCTTAATATTCTGGTTATAGAAGTATATATTCTAGTTATTAATCCCTTACCTGAAGTATAGATTATAAATATTTTCTCCTGTTCTATTGGTTATCATTTTATTTATAGTTTCCTTTGCTGTGGAGAAACTTTTTAACTTGCTGTAACCCAGGTTGTGTATTTTTGGTGGTGTTGCTCATACTTTAAAGATCTTATCTAGAAAATCTTTGCCTATTCCAGTATCTTCAAGTGTTTCTCCTGTGTTTTCTACAAGTAATTTTAGAGCTTGGTGCTTTACATTTAAATCAATCCATTTTGAATTGATTTTTGTTAATTATGAGAGCTAGAGGTCTAGTTTCATTTCTCCTCAGGAATACATCCAGTTTTCCCCATACCATTTGTTGAAAAGACTTTCTTTCCTCCACTGGATTGTCCTGTGTCCTTTGTCAAAAGTAAGTTGGCTGTATGTATGAAAATTTATTTTAGGATTCTGTATTGTTTCATTGGTCTATATGTCTGTTTTGTGCCGGTACTAATCTGTTTTGACTATTAACGACTTTGTAATATATTTTATGAAAGGAGGTGAGACGTTTTAAACTTTATTCTTTTTGCACATTATTTTTAGATTTATTATTATTTATACATTCATTCACTATACATCATTTAGGTTTTTAAGAGAATTCATGAGCATGATATATGCCTCTGACAAGTCCAGTTGAGAATACTCTACATGTCGTCATCAGCACGTAATAAACCATTTCTGCATCCCACAAATGCCTTATCTATTTTTCCCCAAATTTCCTTCTCTACACTCTTCCCATCTCCCACCCTCCTTCCACTTTGTCTGCAGTGTCCTTAATAATTTTCAATGCTTTTATGTTCTCCAGTCTTTCAGTCTCTACCATAGAGTGCAGACTATTGGTATATGTTTCATAGCCTGACTCACTTCACTCAGCAATAAATCTTTTTTCATCTATTTTCTATCTTGTTTATCCAAAAAAAAAAAAAAAAGAAAAGCACTGACAACATATAACAGACAACAAGCACAACAAAATTAACTCAGAAAGGAAATATTCAAAGTATCAGAAAAAAATTGAAATAAGTATATTTGCATTCCACAAGTAGACACTGGGCAGAATATTGTCTAAAACAGAATTCATAATACAAACCTGAAATAATTGGATAGGAAGTCTAGAAAGCAATAATGAAAAATGAAACAGGGACCAGCAGTTGGCATAATAGCTATGTTGTTGGACTCCCATATAGTCGACCACAGTTTGAGTCCAGACCAAGTTCCTTAAACTCATGCTGGGCGCATGTGTGTATATGCCCAAGATCCCAAGAGGAGAATGGAGGAGAAGGGATTGTGCATGGACATCCTCCCTGGGGGGTGATTTCTCACTTTCTGTCTCTCTGTCTCTCTCTGTCTTTCTGGTGAATGCACACGTTCAAAAACAACAACAAAAAGAAAACCCAAATCAATTAAATTACTATAAATCTGAAGCTTAATTATTTTCACTAATCTTGCCATGCATAAAAAACACATTCACAGTGCTTTGCACTTGTTGACTATGGCATTGTTTTACTAATATGGCAGGCAATACAGAGAGATCTGGGTGCAAATTCTGAATTTTACTTCCATGCCTTATGAATACGGGCAATTACTTAACCTTTGGTACTCCAATTTTCTTATTTGAATAGAGTCATCTCTTGGTATCTATGGGGGATTTGTTTTAGGACAAAACAAATGGATACCAAAATCCATGGATGCTTCAGTTCATTAAATAAAATTAAATAATAAAGTGTTTGCATGAAACCTGTACACATCCTCCTTTAAATACTTTAAATCATTGCGGTTACTTTTGATACTTAATACAATGCCTATTCTTCTCTTCCTTTGAGTGGATTCAGTTTAGCACTCAGTTTTACTTTTGAGGACTTATTAGAATTCCTATTTTTAAAAATTTTCTAACTTTTTATTTACTTTCAATTGTTGTACCTCTTTATGGGGTATAATATGACTTTTCAAAATAGTCATGCAGCGATAATCAAATGAAAAATATTCATTATTATTAATAAGCAGTACATAGTAGTTTTGGTTTTGCATTTGTTTTGGCTCATGATATATAAATTGATAATGCCCTCGTCTTTAAAAAACTGTTGTGGTATACCAGTTCCATAACCTATTTGCTTTTTAAATGCGTTTTTGAGACTGTTAAATGTTTTTCTTTTCTAAAACTCTTCTCCCTTTACTCCCTGTGTATTCTCTGGTATCTACAGTTGCCCTATTTCTTTCTTTCTCTCTCCCATTTTTTTAAACAGAGTTTTGCCTTAGGATGTATGCACTTGCGAGAGAGAGAGAGAGAGAGAGAGAGAGAGAGAGAGAGAAAGTGAGAAGGAAAGCAAAAATCACCCTCCAGGAGAGATGACCATGCTGCAACCCCTTCTACCCCATTGGATAGACACTCACTTTCAGTCATAAAGTTCAGACCTCAGATGGTGTAATGGCATATGTTAAGGGGCAGTCACGTCAGCATTTGTTTTTAATAGTCTGGCTTATTTCACTTAGCATTAAATTTCCTAAATTTATCTACATTGTATTGAATAATAGAATCTCTGTCCTCTTTTGCTGAGTAATATTTCATTGAGTTTATGTACCACATTTTCTAAATCCAGTCATCAGTTTTTGGGCACTTAGTTGAATTCCGTGTCTTAGATACTGTGACTAATGCTGAAATAAATATATATGTGCAATCTTCCTCCAACTGAGCAATTTACGGTTCTTTGGGTACATAGCCAAAAGTGGGATTACTGGGTAAAATGGTATTTCTATTTGTATGTTTTTGAAAAACCCTCCATATTGTTCTCCACAGTGCTTGTACTAATTTCTATTCCCATCAACAGTGCAAGAGGGTTCCCTTTTCACCACACTTTATCAGCACTTGTTCTTTGTTTTGAATTATAGCCATTCTGGCTAGGGTTAGGTAATATCTCATTGTGGTTTGGATTCGCATTTTCCCTTACGATAAGCGGTTTTCATCATTTTTTCATAAGCTTTTTAGCCATTCATCTGTCTTCCTTTGAGAGTTGCCTATTCAGGTTAACTGTTCATTTTATAATTGGAATAATGGGTTTTAATGTGAATGAGCTGCTTAATATTCTGGTTATAGAAGTATATATTCTAGTTATTAATCCCTTACCTGAAGTATAGATTATAAATATTTTCTCCTGTTCTATTGGTTATCATTTTATTTATAGTTTCCTTTGCTGTGGAGAAACTTTTTAACTTGCTGTAACCCAGGTTGTGTATTTTTGGTGGTGTTGCTCATACTTTAAAGATCTTATCTAGAAAATCTTTGCCTATTCCAGTATCTTCAAGTGTTTCTCCTGTGTTTTCTACAAGTAATTTTAGAGCTTGGTGCTTTACATTTAAATCAATCCATTTTGAATTGATTTTTGTTAATTATGAGAGCTAGAGGTCTAGTTTCATTTCTCCTCAGGAATACATCCAGTTTTCCCCATACCATTTGTTGAAAAGACTTTCTTTCCTCCACTGGATTGTCCTGTGTCCTTTGTCAAAAGTAAGTTGGCTGTATGTATGAAAATTTATTTTAGGATTCTGTATTGTTTCATTGGTCTATATGTCTGTTTTGTGCCGGTACTAATCTGTTTTGACTATTAACGACTTTGTAATATATTTTATGAAAGGAGGTGAGACGTTTTAAACTTTATTCTTTTTGCACATTATTTTTAGATTTATTATTATTTATACATTCATTCACTATACATCATTTAGGTTTTTAAGAGAATTCATGAGCATGATATATGCCTCTGACAAGTCCAGTTGAGAATACTCTACATGTCGTCATCAGCACGTAATAAACCATTTCTGCATCCCACAAATGCCTTATCTATTTTTCCCCAAATTTCCTTCTCTACACTCTTCCCATCTCCCACCCTCCTTCCACTTTGTCTGCAGTGTCCTTAATAATTTTCAATGCTTTTATGTTCTCCAGTCTTTCAGTCTCTACCATAGAGTGCAGACTATTGGTATATGTTTCATAGCCTGACTCACTTCACTCAGCAATAAATCTTTTTTCATCTATTTTCTATCAAATGCCAGGGTCTCATTTTTTTTAATGGCTGAACAGTATTCCATGGAGTACATGTACCACATTTTTTCAATCCATTCATCTTTTTGTGGACATTTGGATTGGTTCCATGCCTTAGCAATCATGAACAATGCTGCAGTAAACATACAGGTGCAGGCGTTTTTCTGATTGACCATTCTCCTGTTCTTTGGGTAGATACTTAGAAGTGGAATTGCTGGATTATATGGTAGTTCTATTTGAAGGTCTTTGAGGAACCTCCACGTTGTTCTCCACAGTGGCTGAACCAATTTACATTCCCACCAACAATGTAGAAGAGTTCCCCTTTAACCACAAATCCGCCAGCACTTATCTTTTTTTTTTTTAATCTTCACTCTTCTGACTGGGGTTAGGTGATATCTAATTTTAGTTTTGATCTGCATCTCCCTTATGATGAAAGTTAACCTTTTTTTCATATTATTTTTGACTCTTAATATGTCTTCCTTAGAGAGTTGTTTATTCAGCTCATTTTCCCATCTTTTAATTGGGCTAATAATTTTCTTTCTGGTAAGCTCCTTGAATTTCCTGTGCATTCTGGTTATTATTCCCTTATGAGGGGCACAGTTTAAAAATTTTTTCTCCCATTTGAGAGTTGTCAATTCATACTAATTACTTTGTCCTTTGATGTGCAGAAACTTCTTAATCTGATATAATCCTACTTATCTATTTTAGGAATTATTGCCTGTGCATCTTACTTAAAAAGTTTTTGTCTACCCCAGTGTTTCCCAGAGTTTCCCCAGTGTTTTCCAGCAGTAGTTTGATAGTTTGAGTTCTTGGGTATAGAGCTTTGATCCAGTTTGAGTTGATTTCTGTTAATGGTGACAGGGGTTCAGATTCATCTTTGCCTTGATGATATGGAGTCTTCTATAATTCCATACAAATGTTATGATCATTTCTATTTCTGTGAAAAATGCCAAGGGTAATTAAAAGACTTCATTAAATTTGTGAATTTATTGAGTAGTATTGGCATTTTAATTGTATTTATTCTCCACTTCAAGAACATGCAATGTCTTTCAAGTCTCTGACCCAGTGTCTTGAAAATCATGCCAGGGCTTGTGCATGTGTGCCCCAAATCTCAAGAGGAGAATTGAGAAGGGGTTGTAGCATGGCCATCCCCTATGGGGGGTGGTTTCTCACTTCCCCTTTCTCTGTCTTTGGCAAGTACACATGCCCTATGGAAAAACCTACAAAAAGAATAAACAGAAATTTACCTTCAGGCCAGCCATTGTGTGGTGGCTAATATGGCTGGATCTCACATGGCTGACTATGCAGTTTGAATCCCATACCTGGCAGCCTGAAAAACACACTGGCCTATGTGCATGCATACCCAAAACCTCAAAAAGAGAAGTGGAGGAAAAGGGAGGAAAAAAACGTTTTGGTGGTGGTAACATACATACACACACACACACAGACACACACAAAGTAACAAGTTGAACAAGTTCATTGTGTATCAAAATTATAAATGTTCCAAGTTGGCTAAATTAAAAGGCTCATTTCAATAATGAACGATGTCAATTAGTAATAGTTAAAGTTAATATTGCATTTAAGTGTACTTTAGGGTTTAGTACAAAATAAGCTGCATTAGCTGACTCACCATTGCTCTTCATTGAGTTATGGTTTTTAAACAACACAGTCAGCCCTCCAAATTCATATGTTCTGTATCCATGGACTAAAACAAGTAAGGATCAAAATATGCCTCAATGATTAAGTTATTCGATAAAATAGATATAGAAAGTGCATTTATTATTACTTTTTAACTTGCTATAGGGAACACACACTCACCAGAGAGAAACAGAGAAGGGGGTGGTGGTGAGAAAGCACCTCCCAATGGAGAGATGGCCACTCTGAAACCTCTTCTCTCTTTCTACTTTCAAGAGTTTGACCATGCATTCTCATGAGCCCATGGGGTCTGGGACTCAAACCTCTTGGTAGGCCATGTGGGACCAAGTGTTTTAACCATCATACCATTAGCTGACCCATCTAGATCTTCTTTACATTTACATTTTTTTATTGTATTTTTTTTGTTTCTTATGGATAAGATAGTGCTATGTCTTGTTTTCACATCTACTCTGAACATTTTTGTCTTCTAATTTATATGTTTAGCTCAATCGTTTAATGTGATCATTGCTATTCTTGAGTTAATAGAATATTGTTTCTTATCATTTTATATTTACTGAACTTTTCTTTTTTAAAAGTTACTTCCACTCTGTTTAAACTTTTCTAACTTTAATTGAGTTTTGTGTTTGATTCTATTTCTCTCTTCTATAAGTTTATCAATTAAAGTACCCTAAAAAAATTTCAGTGACTATTCTAGTGTTTCCAGTATAAATTTATAACTAATTTGAGTCTACATTTAAATAACAATATAACATTTCATGGAAGTACATACAATGTTTAACAAAGCATCTCCATTTCCTCTCATGTTTCTTATAACATTCACTTATTTTTCTACAGGTGGTTTATAAATGAGAATAATAAAATATTTTATATTTTACTCTATTTATACACTGCTGATGGTCATTATTTTGATAAGGTAAACATACACAAAACTCAAATATGTGTGATGTATACATTTGATGAGTTTGGACATATGCAAACATCTGTGATACCATCACTACATCAAGATACTAAACATATCCTTCAACTCCAAAAATTGCCTTTGTGTTCTTGTATTCATGTGTGTGTGTGTGTGTGTGTGTGTGTGTGTGTGTGTGTGTGTGTATGTGTTTTGGAGGGAAGAGTGCTTGACTTAAGATCTACTTAATATATTTTGAAGTGCACACAGTATTAAAAATAGAACCATCAAATGATCTAGGAATCTCACTTCTGAGTATTTATGCAAATATAATTGAAATAATATTATCAAGGAAATAATTGTACCTCCATGTTCACTGCACTATTATTAACAATAGCCAAGATTTGTTCTTTATGTAGATTCAAGTTTCCGACACATATCATTTTACTTCTCTGTGAAGTATTTCAACACTTCTAAAAAGGTAGGTCTACTGGTGACAAATTTCCTCAATTTTTATTAGTTGAATGTTGAACTAACCAGAATATAATCAGAAAACTAGAAACCACTTTTTAAAATTTGAAACAAAGATAATTAAAAGCAAATAATTTGCAGTGTAAGCCATGGAAGATGAGAGATAGAATGGGAGTTAGTGATATAACCAGAGCAGAAAGAGCAAGGAGCCACTGGGGCCATTGGACTGGGGGGGCACAGGATGAGAGTGCAATTTGAAGCCACAGCAGTTTGGCAAGCAGGAGCTGAAACCTGGGAGCAGTTGTTACCACTGAGAGAGACAAAGTCTGAGAAGGAGGAGGGGAGGAACATGCTGACTTCTCCCACCATTGATTCTTTATTTTTCTGTTAGCCAGCTGTGACAAGTCCCTGATAAATGACCTGGCATCCTGGCAGCCAGTCCTCTGTTTTACAGAATACTGTAGGTAGGAAACGAAAAGTTAATCTAAGAGTAAAATATTCAGAGGCATTTAAATATTATATTTGTTAATATCTCAGATACATTTATTTCATCAAGTAAAAGTCTTTGACACCATATATTGTGCAAGATAATACAATATTAAAGTGGATACTGGGAAATAAAATGATTATAGAAACTAAGTAGATATTTATAAACAATATTTATAAACTATTGAATTTATAACAATTCATTAATTGTTATGAAAAGGGAGAGACTGTATTGTGTGGGTCTATTCAGGGGACCTAAACCTGGGATCTTCTCAGGTTGTTAAGATATCTCTTCCCATCCTACCCCTCCCCGGGAACTAAACTTTGTACTTCCACTGTAGATTAGTTAGGAGAAAGGTAAATGAAGGAGAAAGAAGATGTTAGATGGAAAGAAAACCATGTTTGAATGCAGAATGTAAGACGATATAGAGTACTCTAGCAAATTAAAGTAATACAATTATGGCTAAAGTCCTTGAGAAAATGAGCGAAGAAAATTTCCTGGAGTCTTGATTGCATGCAGACAAGTTGCACAGCAATTTGAAAGCTTGGTTGAAGTTTTGTTTATCATTCTAAGAAGGGTAAGGCACACACAAATAAAGTTATGACCAGAAATAGAACTTTAAGAGATTTTTCTTATTGCAGATTGTAAACTGACCACAGAGTCTATGAGAGCAATATAGAAAATATGGCAGTGGTTTAGAAAAAAGATAATGGTGGTTGGTCTTTGGAGACTGAAGTCAGGGAAACGATCATGAATGAATCCTGGAAATATTTACCCAGGAAATAAGCCATACTTGTTAATGTATGTTTCTTCCGGTATTTATTCATTCAATATTTGTTGAAGGGGATAAGGTAAGTTGTAATGTAGAGAGTAGTTTAAGTATACTATGATATGTTTCTATAAATATGTATATGCAATTTAAAATAAATATAGCTAATTTTGTTACTGTAAATGCTAAACTTTTTTTTAGAAACTGTTTTAATAAGGACTGGCAGATGGTGTAATGGCTATATTGCTGTACTCCCACGTAGTCAACTGAGGTTTGAGTCCTAGACCTGGTGGCTTAAAACTCACACTGTGCGTGTGTACATGAGTGCTCAAAATCTCAAGAGGAGAATGGAAAAGAAGGGATTGTGGCATGGCCATTATCCCTGGGGGGTGGTGACTTCTCACTTTCTGTCTCTCCGTCTTTCTCTGTCTCTTTGGCGAGTGCACACTTCCTATAGCAAAAATCTCTCTCTTAGAAGAAAAAATAAGGAAGTGTCTCAATGGGTAATAATAGAGTGGAGGAGGTTAAGATTCTCATGTAGCATTAATGAGAATTCAAAGTAGATAGTTTAACCAAATACACAGATTTCTGGAGGGAATTGCAATAAATCAATCACTGGAAGTGTGGAAGTTGGTGAGATGCTCCAGGAGGAGAAGGAAGTGTCCTGAGTGAGAAGAGAAATGGTCTCAAGAGAACCCACGTGATACTGGACAGAATTCTTTCGATTTCTTAAAGTTCCTCTATCTCATTGGCATAGAAAAAATTTCAAAGAAATCTTTTTATTTTCCTGTCAATGAAAAATTTAGATTCTCATTTGCCTTAATAATTTCTCCAATAACAAAATAATGCTAGAACCATGGCTCAAAGTGTGTGGAGTGCCAATGCAAAAAGTCAGGGAAGTACAGCTCAGTGCAGAACACAAACCCTGGCAATGGTTTCAGCAGCTCTCTCTGACTTCCCTACTGTCTCCCCCTGCTCAATCTCCCCAGCTTGGCCTAAACATGCTTTCAGTGGTTCTGTGTTCAACACTCAGGCAAAAATAGAATCCTAAGAAAAATGTGTAGAAGTGCTTCAATGTAATCAATATGGTTTTACTTCTACTCCAAGAATCATTATGTTATTAAGTGCGATGGCACTGAAAATGTTGTGTTAGCCTCACTGCATTAAAAAACAAAAGTTGTTCAGACCATCAATATTGCTGTGGAGCCTTGAGAAATACTGTTTGCCAAATATTATATCACCATGCATACACTGCTGTGAAGGCAGAAAACATCTATTTAACAGAATATGTTTCTGATATCTTACAAGTGGAACAAAAATATTACAGAAATACGACAAAGGCCTTTTTGTTTAGGAGCTAGTCTTTGAAGCCAGAAAACCTGGTTCCACTCCCTGCCTGACTACCACTAATCATGGGACATATTGCAAGCTGCTTACCTTGAGTAATCAAGCATAATACAGATAAGTGACCGCTTTCTCATCTATGTATCTCATAGCAGTCCCATGAGTAGGAGCCAGATAACGCATAATATGAAAGGAGTCCCCGTGATGAAACAAACCTGGATATTGCTCTTATAGATTTTAAATGATATAAACATCATTTGTGAGAACGCTTTGGCCCCTCCACAAACTATACTATTTTTACTTATAAAATAAACTCCCAATGCTCAATTGAATGGTTAGGCTAAACACATATGGCTCCACACATTTAGCACAGTGCTATCCATGTGAGGGATACATACGATTAGGGACCATATATGTGCTTACTAAGCTTTTATCCTCTAAGTGATAACATTTACTGGGTTCGGGCTGAGAATAAGAAGTCAAGCGGAATGCCTGGATTGATATTATCAAGATCACATTTTCAAAGTACCCTTCGTGCAACCACATATGTAAATGAAAGTCATTACAACCTGATAATCTATCCTGGAATCACTAGGCCAACCTATGAGACACACACATAACATTAACTTTTGGTAAACCTTTCATTTTTTTTAGCACTATGCTTACTAATTATCATATACAATTTGAAAGAAACCCCTATGGCCCTCCTGAAAATAGTTCTGGGTTTTCAAAAGCGAGGCAATTGCAAGGGTACTCACCTCTCAATATGTCTAATTAGCTCTTCTAGAGCATTGAGACCTACAATAATCTTTCAAGATTTAAAGCTAAAGTTAGAAACTTAATTTCAAATGATATCAAAGCCTGTTCTGATAGCACTTTGATTTTCAATATAAAACGAAATGCTTGAGAATCTGCAGGAAAATTATCACGTTAAATCACAGGCACCTGTCAATGTTTCAGCCCTTTTAAAACATTTTCATTGTAAGTTATTGAGATTACAGCAGCGCATGCTGAATTTTCATTTTCATGTAAGTATGAAAAGAACCAAATTAGAAAGTTAAGTTGAATGCTAGAGACAAAATGGTTTTGGCTTATTTCTTTGAGATATAAGTATTTTTCTGTCTTACATCCATTTTTTTAAAAAAAACTTTATTACTTAAAGTATTTTACCTTGATGTATCTGGAAGAAATACATATGATTAAAGTTAAAATTATATATAGAAAAATGACTCTAAAAAAAAAAAACACCTCACCCTGATTATGCATTTAAATCAAATCTGTCTTTGATTATAGAATCTCATTTTTGTTTTGGTACCCAGTAGCATTCATTTGTAATAAGCAACTAATACTTCTGTTATTACAGAAAAGCATATTGCATGGGTCATTCTTCCACTAAAACTTCTTCTCTGTTTAGCTGAAGTTCTAATTTGATGGTACATCCGGTAGCTTTATTTGATAAACTAACAACTATACTAATGGTAAAGAAAATTTAAAAACAATTTAAATATTTATCAATGAGATATTTCTATATTGCACTTAATACATGTCAGGTACCATCTAGTCACTTTGCAAGTTTCCCTGGTAAATTTCTTGCATTTTTAGTTTAATTAAAGTATCTGTATATAGAATAATCTAAACTAACAGAGAATCTTCTGGTCCAGGTGGTCTAGAATGTTGTTGTTGACTAAAAATGATGTTGGCGATCCTTCTTTACAGCTCTGCACCATGCCCTGGAGCCCTGGGGCGATCCCGTCTTTGATGTGACTGGTGTTCTTTCTTTTTTCTCCTGTGATGATCATTTCTCCTCCTGGGAAACAGACTGGTATTTATCAGAGCATATTTCCAGTTGACTTGGGCATTCTACTAGTAGTTTCTATATTATCTATCATATGGCTCAAAATTTACATACTGAGATTTTATGCACGTCGTCACTAACAGACATCTCGGATATAAAATTTAAAAACAGTAAGTCAGAACACCTGGCAAAGGCACAAGCAGCGACCAGGTTTTCTGAACTCTGCTTGGGTATCCATGGGCTTTGACACTAGGGGGCAGTAAGAAGGTGCTATTATTGTCTACTCGGACATTTGAGATACTTGGTGGGAAGCTATTTCACCAGCAGATGGCTGGGAGAGCTATTTGGATGAGGTTTAGTTTAATTAGTATTTGGTGCTATCTGGTGATGACATTTTTAAAAATTTTTGAAAAAATTAAAAGTACTCCTCTGAATGGTTCTATTATTTGGAATTCTGGAATTTCATTTATTAGTTTAAAGAATAATGGGTTAATTGATTTGAAGTCTTGACAAAAAGGAATTTTTAAAAATCTTTGACCCGGAGTTAACATAAAATACATGCTTATTCTGAACAAAGCAGTTCTAAAAAGTGATGTAGAGTTATTGCAACTACATAGCATTCTGAAAATGGCAAAATTATTGGCACAGAGAACATATCTGGCTTTCAGGGGATATAAGAGGATAGAAGATAAATTGGGGGGTGAGGGGACAATGAAAGTGTCCTGTATTCTAATTGTCATGGCGAGTGCGCATGTCTAGTTTCGTCAAAACCTAGAGAATGTGTACCAAAAATAGTAATTTTAATGTACAGACTTTGAGAAAATAAATAAGTAGATGCAAATGTCTGTTTATTGCACTACATGCTTATATTTATTAAAACATTGTCACTAAATCTTTGAAGAATTTATTGACAATTAAAGAACACTTGCTGGGGAGTTCTGTCTGTAACAAAAAAATGGGAATTTTAAGCCCAGACACAAGATATAATAGAATTTATTGCTCTCTAAAGGAATTTCTAGTAATTAAGACAACATTTGTATAAGAAGATTATTAAAAAGTAAAAGTAGACACACTTGAAAATAATTATATATAAATTCTGCTAATGATACCATAATATTTAAAATAAGAAATAACTATTTAATGTTCAATCACTCTACTGATTGTTGTATAATGAAGTATTGCCACTAAGTTACTGAAGAATTTTTGTAATTGAACAAAATTTTAGATAGCACATTATGTAATAACTATTAAAAATTGTAATTTGGCAGGGCCAGTAAGTGGCATAGGCACTAAGGATCTGGCCTCCCACATGGCCTACAGCAGTTTGAGTCTCAGGCCTGGCAGTTTGCAAATTAACCCAGGCACCTGTGCATGTGTGCTCAAAATCCCAAGAGGAGAATGGAGAGAAGGGATTGAGGTGTGCCCACCCCCCATTGGGGGGAGATTTCTCACTTTATCTCTCTCTGTATCTCTCTGTCTCTGAGTGCATTAACCCTATGGCAAAACCTAATAAACGAACAAATTATACATATATATACTATATTATATATATACACACACACATACACACACACATATATATATATGAAATTTGGCTTAGCCTGTGTATGAAAAAAATCATAGCCATGACATAGAAGACAAATATGTAAAATATTACATGCCTCCAAATAAGATGAGTAATATCAAAAGGATTTTGAAATAGCTTAAACATTATCTGCATAAGCAAATGTTAATAAAAGTAAAGTAGACAAATTTGAGTCAGCAGGTGATGTGGTTGGTCGTTATGGCGACTTGATCCCACATGGCCAACTGTGTAGTTCAAGTGGCAGACTCAGTGGCTTCAACACCATGCTGGATGCAATTAAATCTTAATCATGGCATAGCAATTCCTCTGGGGACGCTTTTTCACTTTCTCTCTCTCTCTCTCTCTTTTGAGTACACACATCCTATAGGAAAAAGTTTTAAAAAATTTGATTGTGTTTTGTAAATCTGTTGAATTTGCTTTGTACTTTTTACTTTATATCTGTACATATGTAAAAATTCATGACTACTGTAACTTCTGGGTGGATTTTCCAATGTTTTTTTGAACTAATCAGAACAGGACTGAATATTTCATTTAGTTCTCTTTTCTTATCTTTTACTATGCAATATTTATTCAAGATACCTTTGTCATTTTTTTCCCTTTTTTCTTTTTTTTTTTTTTATTTTTTGAGAGGCTTTTGCTATAGGGCCCGTGCGCTTGCCAGAAAGACAGAGAGAGAGACAGAGAGACAGAAAGCGAGAAATCATCCCCCAGGGGGGATGGCCATGCCACAATCCCTTCTCCTCCATTCTCCTCTTGGGATCTTGGACACGCACGCACACGCGCCCGGCATGAGTTTAAGCCACCGGGTCCGGGACTTGAACCGCGGTCGACTACCGCGGTCCAGCGACATAGCCATTACACCAACTGCTGGTCCCAAGATACCTTTGTCTTTTATTAAAACTACAGTTACAGCTATTTACAGCTCTGTGTCTGTGTGTGTGTGTGCTTTCAATTTTTAAGATGTTTCTAAGGATTTTTTTAAACGTTTAGAATTTGAGGTTGGCAGTTGTTTTCATTTATCACTTTTAACATATTATTTTATTTTCTCTTGTTTTAACCATTTTTGAAGGTCAGCAATCTCATTGCTTTTTTAAAGTTAATAAATTATGAAACCTCATGGTTGTGGCTTACATATTATGGAATTATAATAAATATCCATTGAATTAATTGTTTTTCATGTATTTTGGAGGGATACTGGGTCAGTATATTGCGAAACAAACATTTGGCTATCATATTCTCTTTTTCAAATTCTCATTACTGTTTATTTTCCTATGAATGTTTATTTATAAATGAACAGAACTATAAACTTACAGTTTAATAGTGTGCAACAAAGGTGAAGCAAAATAGCACATACTAGTCCCAACTTTGATATAAATGTCTCCAATGTTTATATTTTTTGTTTAAGTTTATATATTTCTCTCTCCTGTGAGAGAGACAGAGAGGGTAATCAGAGAAGGTCAGAAAGACAGCAAACCCCAAAAGGTCTCCATGTACTATCTATCTCTAGCTTCAGTTAGCCTTATATCATGGGCATGATATAAATTCGGCACCTTAACAACCACATCACCTGCTGGCCCCCAACTTCATCTAACATCTTTAATATATGTTCCTTTCCATCTCTTAATTCACTCTCCATGTATTCTTAGACACATTCACTATTTCAGGTGCTTACTGTCAGCATGGCAGTCACTGAGGGTTCCTCCTTTAAGAGAAAAATTGTCCAGCTGGTCATTCCAGGAAAGGCAAAGATCTGAAAACCTCAAAGTATCTGCAGATGGTCCAACAACTTTACTTCCAGTGCTTCCCGACAAAAAAATGGGTAAGAACAATGGCAGCACAGATGCCAAGATCTGAAACCTAGGGTTCATGTTTGATACCTCTATCTGCATCCCCCTCCTGATTCTTCCAAGTCCTTAGTATTTTTCACATTTTTTCACTTCTCTATCAAACTTGTCAAAGACTCAAACAATTGCAGCCAGAAAGACCAAAAGAGGTTTCTCAAAAAGTTGAGCATGCTGTCATTGTAAAGTTTTTAAGAAGCAAATTTTACATGCTATTCCCTTACCAAAAGCCAGAGCACAACACAATGGAACAAGCAGAAGAAAATCCACAATGAAGCAATATGTATAAGATTAATAATAAAGGAAAGCATGCAGTTTCTCATAATGGTATCTACCTCATGCTACCCAAAATGTAGACCTTGAACTACTTCTAGTTTTCAAAATATTCATCAATGGTCCAAACTAGTTAGGTATATAGAAGTTAAGAATAAGATTTTAGAAATTGTATTGGAATTTGATACTATTGTGGAAATATATTTTATTTTATAAAAGCATATTGCAGACAGATTGAAAAATATTTACAAAAATGAAAGAAGTAGTATTTTATCAAATACATTTTGAGGAAGCATGAGTTTGTTTATTGAACTACTGAAATTAGGTTATACTATTCAAAATAATGCTCATTTAATGTTCAGTAACATATCCATTAAATAAATGTTTTATTTGACTAATATTCTCATAATACATGACCTTGAATGTGTGTCCTATTTTTGGAAATAGTCAGGGAAACTATTAATTAAGAATTCTTAAAATGTTTTGGAGACATATATATACCATCTCTAAATTTTCTTCCAAGTCTATCTTTATGTGTACAAAATGATCATGTCTGGGCAGTATTTTCACTTGTTTTTCTGCCTCCCAAGTAATAAAATTTGCCTTTAAAGACATTTCAATTCATGCACATGGTAATTGCATATTTAAACTTCAATGATAGCACACAAATTGGGTGGTTCCCCCCCACACTCGATTTAGGCATTTGTGTTTTGACAACATTTCTATGGAATCTCAATGTAATGGTCCAAATGTTTTTACCTGTATAATAAGAGAACTCACAGGTGAAATCATTAGGTGAGCTTGATTTGTAATACAGATAAATACCTATTCACCAGGAGCAAGTATTGGCGTAGGTCACAAAACCAATTACGTTCATAGTTCCTTTTGTAGAACTATCAGACAATGGGAATTTCTGACCTCTGATAAGAAAATACACATTTAACCGGTGTTTGTTGGAAATAATTTGTAATAGGTTTCACCCTTGGTTTATTGTTTTCCAGAGGCATGTATCTTCCCATTGTATCCTATTAATTTTATTTTGAGTTGCCATTGTTGCTTCAAGCTTGAATGTACTTATTTTTCCTTACCGCTTGAAAATCCAGCTGAGTTTCTACCCTCTGAACCAGGAACAATAACACAACACATAATCAGAGTAGTGCTGTCTATGGCTCAGGGGGATTTATTTCCTGATTAAACATTAGCATTGCAATGAGATTTATTTCTTTTTAATTAAAAATAATATTTTTCTATATTATATCATTCATAATAGGGAAATATGGTGATTTTTTACATAAACGACTGTATTTGAAATAATAGTAGGTTTAGAGGGCTCAGTTTCATGTGTTCTGAAGAGAGTCAAATTTTACATGCAAAGTCGTTTTTTGATATAGACTGTGTATCTGTAGGGCATATATCTGTGAGTTAATCAAGAAATGTTTATGAGCATCCAAATGTATGCACACAACCAGGGAAGGTACACGGAGGATACAAAGTTGTTTAAGACCTCACCCACCACTCAATGTGTAAAATGAAAAATATTTTTATTCAAATGAAAATAAGGTAGGGGGATGATTAGGGAAGTCTTTGTAGGGGATAGGGCCTTGAGGGAATAGTTAAATTTATAAAGCGAGGATGTTTAATCAAATAAAACTTTTGAGATAACTGAATTTAAAAAGTAATGTCTAACTTGCAATGGCTAAAAGAGAGTCCCCTTAGTGATATAAAGATACACATTAGAGGCTCCTGAAGATCCTATTTTTTATTCAACCACTTCCCTTGTCTGTATTGACTCGCTTTACCCCTTAAATAAAACAAAACACATACTAACAAAAATATGACTAAAAATGTGTTAAATTTAGACTTACAAATTACAGATCTAACTTTAAATTTTTAATTGATACAATTGATCTGGGTAATAAAAACACGTAAAATTTGTGGAATATTTACTAGAAGCTTGCAGCAATGTCTTATTTGAGCCTCACCGAATCATCATGTTCAATTCTCTTTTATTTATTAGGCACTTCCCTTCAGATTACATTCTTTACAGAGATGGAAAGATTAGTTTAATTGTACATACGATATAGAGACATGGTCACTGAGAGTAGCTTTTAAATAGTTTTGGAAAATGCTAGGTATTTTTTAAAAATAGCTTTATTGAGATATCATTTATATATTATGAAATCCACCCATTTAAAATATATAACTCAATGATTTTTAGCTAAAACCACCATTATTCAATTTTCAAACATTTCCATCACCCACAAAATAAAAACCCTCTGCATCTTTTAGCAGTTACGTTTCATTTTCCACCAACCCTTCTAGCCCTTGGCAATCACTAATCTGCTTTCTATATCCAGACATTTTGCTATTCTGAACCTTTTCATTAAAAAAAAAAATATTTGCCCTTTCCTAACTGGTTTCTTTCACTTGGTACAATATTTTTGAGGTTTATCTGTGTTTTATCAGGTATTTTATTCCTTGTTATTGATGACTAATGTTTTATGAAGAATTTGCTTATTCATTCTTCAATAGATGAACATTGGACTATTTTCACCTGTTGGCTATTCCAAATAATGCTGTGGATGAATCTTGAAGACATTGTTCTAACAGAAATAAACCAGTCACAGAAAGACAAATACTGCATGATATCATTTATATGAGATACCAGTAATAGTGAAATTCATACTTGGAAAGAGCAATCGTGGTGGTCAGGGATTTGGATAGAGGGAAAATAGAAAGTTACTAATCAATGACATAATATTTCAGCTGAGGTGGGGGCCATCAGGTAACATGGTGTTTTGGGGCACCTGATTCCCATATGGCTGACCACGGTTCTAGTATTAGACCTGGCAACTTGCTTTCCGAACTCTCTCCTTCTCTGTCTCTCTCTCTGGTCAAATGAAAGAACAATAATATAAATAAAATAAAATAAAAAACTTATTTTAAAGAACTCAGCTGACCAAGATAAATTTGCTCTAGAGAGCTGTTGAACAATATTGTACCTTAATCCAGCAAAAATGTACTGTATTTTTAAAAATTTGTTAAGGGAGTAGATTCCATTAAAAGTTCTTAATAAATCAAATCTCCTTTTAAAATAACATTTCTCCACACAAATTCTTGTACAGGGGTGTTCATTGCTGATAAGTATTTCTTGACACATTTGCTAGAACAGCGGCAGAACTCAGTAGTGGTATTGTGCAGAAGGAAATTGTTAAAGAACGGGTTGACAGAAAAATGCTTGAACAAGATATTTTCTCTTGTGTATCCCTGCAACAGAGAAGCTCAGCTTCACTGATAAACAATGATTTGTGAAAATAAGTTCTACACAATTCGCTAATATGTATCCATAGATCTTAGGCCACAGGCTAGAAATAAATTCTTTTTAAAATCTAGAATGTTACATAATTTTCTCTTATAAGGGGAAAATTGCTCAACAACTTAATATTTATTATTACATTTTGGTGCATAGGATTAGCATTTAAGATAGCAGAAGAATACTACTTTCGAAAAATCTTGCTTATTAATTATACAAAAAGTATACATCTGTATATAACGTCACAGCAGCGACTTACATTTGTAAAATCCAAATGCAGATCTCTGGATCTTCCATGTATTAGATTTTTAAAATTGAAGTGTATGAGGATATTTATTTGTTTCATATAACAAATTTCAGGCTTTCCAAATATGTGAGACACATACATGTATATAATATGAAAAATAGCACCACATCTAATGAAGAATTCTCTAGTCTTTGAGTCAAGGGCAGCGACCCTTACCAAACTTTTGCACTATGCTTACTCTTCCACTCAAAGTGCTAGTATTTGCTCTAAAATTATAAACTGTACTTTAATCTCTTAACTTGAAAATGGTTCTGTCATGGGTTATTTTCTAGATTGTTTCTACTACAGTTTAAATGTGCCCGCCTTCCACCAAATTAATGTATTGAAATCTGCTGAGCCATTTTCATTGTGTTGAGAAAGAGAAGACTTGATGTAATTATGATTGAAGAGTGGCTCCCTTGGGAAGTGATTAAGTTCAGGGTGGAGCTCCATGATCTGATCCTCATGGGTTTGTGGGTATATAAGGAGATACACAGACAGAGGGTCAGACACGTGTGCTCGCTGTTTGTTTACCATGATGCAGTGATTCCTCCAATAAGGAGACCTTCCCCAGATGCAGTTGCTTGACTTGGACCTTCAAAACCGTGAGCTAAATAAACCTCTTTTCTTTAGAAATTACCAAGACTGAGATGTTTCTGTTATCACCAACACAATGGACTAAAATATCATCTAGCCAATTTTCTATAAAAGTGTTAAAACTGGCATAATATTTACTCTGCATAATGCTTCTACATATATTGTATCACATTTAGTTTAGATATTAAAGAACTCAATGAAGCAACTTTGCTTTGGGTTCTGTTTATTTATCTTGTTCCATCTGCATGAGATAACTTGTGATTAAAAGAAATAAAGCCTGTGCAGATTTACTTACATGTCATCTATTGATTATGGACAATAGCGACATTTTTGAATGTCCTCGGGGCACAGGCTTCTACAAAACTGAAGTCCAGTGTTTTTACTTTGCCACTTCAATACATAAGTCCTGAATCTAGTAACAAGTACCACACATAGGTTGTTATGCTATGCTGTAAATATACCAGTTAACATAGCGGATGTTATTAAGTGCACAGAAAGGATAAGACCAAAAATAAAAGAAAAAAGAAAAAAAGAAAGGATAAAACCCTTTCTTTATCTAAGGAAGTTGTTATTAGAGATTTTGGCTATAAGATGCTAATCACAATTTTTTTGGTAATATTTAACCTGTTCACTCTTTTTCTCTACTTACTGATATGATAAAGCCAAGAAAATTTTGAAAAAGAGTTTTGAGAGGCAAAAAATAGACTAAACTTGCATTCAAATTTTATTACAGATTATGGGAAATAGAGAAAATGCAAAAATGACTCATTGACAAAGTGCAAATTAATTAAATGTGTGCTAATATAATGCAAGATATGCCAGAGGTTCATCTTCTAGGTTTTTAGAGGAATTAGGAATTATTTTTGAATTCTCATCTACTCCTCAACTTTCATCCTTCTTGATTTTCCTCCTTACAAATAATTCAATAATTTTAATATTTAATGTCACATTTAAAAAAATTATCACATTGGAATTCTTGTCACTTGTGGGCAAGGTATTAGAATGAATCTTTCATTTCTCCAAAGAGTAGTTCAAAAAATTGCTGCCGTTGGAACCTTACTCTTCTGAAAGCTATCACTTTGGATTAGGATATTTTAGAAATACAATCTTTTAAATGTGGTCTTCTTTGCTTCCAGGCAAATATAGCTTGAAGAACATTTATTTTTTAGGGGCATGACTCCAATTCTATTAACATAATTGTGGTTCTTGCTTTTTAAGGAACTATCATAATATTACTTTTAATGTTTTTAGCATTCATCTTACTGTACAATATTTGAACATTGTTTTGACTTATAACAAAGATAGGAGAAAATAAAGTATATTTAAATCCTGATGATATTGGCTCAACTGTGATTTTCACTACTTACTAACTGAAAACTTTGGTAAGCCATTTGTTTTTTCAGAGTGAATGTTGACCTGTTTATCAAATGAGATTAAAATGATCTTTGACTATCTCTTATGACTGTATACTGGGTCACAATAGATAATGCATATACAATTATGCTCAAACCTATAGTCTACATTATAAATTTAAAATACTTTCAGTTCAAATTAATACCCAAGAAGCTTACAGAATGCATGATAATTATAATTAAAACCATAGTTCCTGCCAAAGAGTAATGTGTCTGTGGAGTTTACTAGTCACACAATATAACATTGTTAGTTTTCAAGGTGCTTTAGTGAATAACACATAAAATCCATGTACATTTGTGCCTTATGTGTGTGTCTACACATGCACAAGCATGCACACACAAACATATTTTACGATGAATAACTTAAGGTAATTTACAATCAAGATACAGGTGTAAAATGAACATTTATATAGGCTCAGTACAGAATCTTATATATTTAAGTATCAATTGATATACCTAGGCCATATGCACTATGAGATTTCAAGGGAGAGGAAATTTCTGTGGGTAGTGTTGTCCCAGATAATGTTATAGAAATATTTGAATAATAGAGTGGTTTAGGATAGCAATTCAGTTTGGGGTTTGTAGTGCTTATCTCTCACCACTCTTCTCGCTTCCTGATTTCCAAGGTCTATAATCTCAAGGTGACTCCTGCCTGGAGCATCTTTTCTCTGCTTCAGAAATGCTTTCTTTGCAATATTTTAACACGACTCCCTTTTTTCCATTATTCTGGTCTTTGTTCCAATGCCTATGGTGCAGATGGCCTTCTGGATGACCATAGACACAAGTAACTGCTCTGACCTGACTCAACTCACTTTCTGGTCCTTACCTTCCCCCAGTATTCATCAATTAATATATGCTATATAGTATCCAAGCCTCTGGGGTGGGCACTATAATCTGCCCATGAAGGTATTGGAATACAGAGAAATTGGTGACTTTCCCAAGATGGTACAGGGACATCGAATCAGGATTTCAGCTTTTTCAGACAGGCTTGTATTTTTGTGATGGACCCAGGTTTTCTAGTCGGTGTCAGTGGTCACACAGGACTGACAGCTTACTCCTACCTGTGGACAGACATTTCTAATTCCACATTGCAGTAAAGAAATTAAAAGTCACTTCTGAGCCAATAACTCCAATTCTATTTTTTTTTTTTAGATGTTTTTGCTATAAGGCATGTGTGCTCACCAGAAAGACAGAAACAGAGACAGAAAGCGAGAAATCACCCCCCAGGTGATGGCCACACCGCTATCCCTTAGAAACTCGCAAACTAATGAAGACTCTTTTTACCAAATGAAGTAACATTTACAAGTTCTAGAAATTGAATTGTATTATCTATCTTTCAATCTATCTTAATAGGGCTTTTAGGACATTAATAAACATGAATTTTAAAGTATTGCTTGTTGAAAACTAATTATAAATCTACCTTTTGACATGGAGTTAAGAAATTTCATGGCTTTTATTAATATATATTAAATATAGATTTTTCATTGTCAAGTTGCCATTTTATAAAGGTTGCATCAAAGTATCTATTAGTCTATGTCTCTCTATGGAGAGGGAATAAGTTGTTGCTGTATTTTGCAATCATTCGTACACTTCTTGCTATACAGTAGCATGTGTCCTATGCACAGTCAGCATTGTATATAATTCACTGGAGACTTATCCTTTGGTTCTCTATTGTCTTCTTGCCCATCACAGTTTAAGTTCTTACTGATTGTTGAACAATGTTTTCCTGGGTATCAGGATTGGTCCCATTCAAGTTTTTGCTATGTTAAGTTACTTAATTTTCTCATTATCAACTTTCATTTGTCCACTAAAAACCCCTATCATTTTTAACAGAAAAGTTATACTTTGTGAATTTACTGTGTCAAAGGTGAAAAATCTCGGGAACTAGCAGTTAGCGTAATGGCTATGTCGCTGGACTCCCACGTAGTCGACTGCGGTTCGCGTCCCGGACCCGGTGGCTTAGAACTCACGCCGGGCGCGTGTGCGTGTGTGCCCAAGATCCAGAGAGGAGAATGGAGGAGAAGGGATTGCGGCGTGACCATCCCCCCTGGGGGGTGATTTCTCGCTTTCTGTCTCTCTATCTCCCTCTGTCTGTCTGGCGAGCACACGTGCCCTATAGCAAAAACCTCTCCAAAAAAAAAAAAAAAGAAAAAGGTGAAAAATCTTTAGCAGACAGCCAAAAGATCTTTCTTATTACATTCATCATGGACCGAGATTTTGCCCTCAGTTTCACAGGCAAACACAATCTAGCCAGCATGACAGACAAATGGAACTTGGGAATCCTGAGTTACAGTGCATAGCTCACAAGAACTAGGAGATATGGAATGAAATGTATTACTAGCATGTAGACATGAAATATCTGTGAGTCTGAGCAAGACAGTCCTTCACAGTAAGTTATATGCAAAGTCAATTCAGGGTGATTGGAGGGTATGAAATCAAAATAAGAAAAATTAACTATGTGGTTTTTAATATTGAAGAACATCAAGGATAAATGGATCTGTCATTGCCAATCTTGCAATAGAAATATACCTATTCCCAGGATTATATTTCTCACTTATAGAGTATATCCAGAATGTATTTACCTAGAGAAAACCTTGGTGAGCTTGGTGCATTTTTAATATGAGGTAGTTTATATGATTACATTGTAGGTCAAATCCTATTTAGTAGGGAGTGAATCTTTTCAAAGTGAATTTATGTATGTACTGAAATCAATGGTTACATGAGATTTTTGTCTATTTCTTGTATAAGTTTTAATCCCTATTTTTGCTTCAGTGAGATAGCTTCTCATAGTCAAACAATAACTCTTACTTGATGATTGACATTATGAATACTTACATCTCATTTTTGGGGTATGAGCACACTGAGTTTTCTTGGATAATGAAATTGCTGACAGATCCCTATGCCATTTGAAATGTTTCTCTGTGAACAACTGAGATAAGCATTCATAAAGTACTTTTGCCGCAAACTCAAAGTACCTGAGTGAATTGCACTTTCTACTTGAAATAGCAGACTCTCTGCTAGACCGAACTTGACCAAAACTCTTTTTCCTTTTCTTGCTTGGTTCATTTTAGAAAGAATCCTGCTTAATCAGTTTTTTTTTTGTTTTAAGAGATTTTTGCTATAGGATGCATGAGCTTGCCAGAGAGACAGAGAGAGACAGTGAGTCAGAAAGTGAGAATCATCGCCCCTACACACATGGGGGATGGCCACAGCAAAATCCTTTATCTCCATTTTCCTCTTGGGATCTTGGGCACGCAAGCATATACACTCAGCGTGCGTGAGATATAAGCCTCTGGCCTGGGACTTGAACTGCAGTCAACTACATGGGAATCTAGCATCATAACCATTACACAATCTGCTGGTCCCATGCTGACTCAGTTTAATTAAAAAAACCCACCCTTGGTATCTGATCATTCTGTTCCTGCCTTTAGTGAGAATCATGTTGAGTTGTTCTGGCAAAAATCTCCTGAGCCTTAATGTTTTCTCATCCTAACTTCTCATACACAGATCCTCACTCTCCTCCTTCCTTCCCTGACATTTCACAATTTATTTATGTATGTTCTCTAAGAGAGTGAAAGAAAGAGAGAGATACGAGAACTCCTCACAGGGTTTTTCATGCCATGATCCACCCTGAGTCTCAACTATCCAGGATCCTGGGCACTCTTCCATGTGTGTGGTGTGCACAAGGAGATCTCAGGATGTGAACCCATGAACTTCCTCCTTATGAGGTTCGGTCTTGCAAAGTGCTGCATTACTGTGTGCCACCCCCTTCACCCCTACCATTTCCAGATTATGAAAGCTCATCTCGTCCTTGTATCTAGTCAAACTGATTAGTCTCTGTAACTGTAAAGCCCTATTGCAATGGTCCCTTACTAAAGTCTTCTTTATTTTTTTTGTTATTTGTTACTGAAGGATGTGTGCAGTTGTGGGAGAGGAAGAGAGAAAAAGAGAGCAAAAAGCAGCCCCATGGAGAATGGTCTAGCCACAGTTCTTTCTCCATCTCTCCCTCCTTTCAGGACTTTTTACACACACACACACACACACACACACACACACACACACACACACACACATGCTGGGTGTGTTTCTCAAGCTTTTGGTCAGGGATTTAAATGACACAGTCACCCATGTGAGACCTGGTCACCTTAACCACCATGCCACCAGCTGGGCCCCTTACCATCTTTAAGAAGAGTCATCAATAACAACTTTTAAAACAAAAATGCACCTTTTTATGAAAGAGAAAGATAGAGAGCAAGAGAGCATCTGGGAGGAAGGAAGGTCCCACCTCTTCAGGATCCTTCCTGTTATAGCCTCCAAATTATCCATGAGCACAGGCACACGCCACTGCACTGAGCTCATTTAGGTTGTGCTGGGAACCAAAGTGAGGCCTTCCATTAGGCATTGCCCTCCTGCTTTCTCCACTGCAGAAATGCACATTTATATCACAGGTAGTTTCCCAACAAATATGGAGCAACTCTAGCCAAAAAAATACATTTGCTATGAATCTCACTGAGAGAGTCTCAATTTTTCCTATTGTCCATATATAAGAAAGAAAAAGAAGCTGCTATTTGCTCATGTAATGGTATCAGATTGTTGATCATATTTGAATAAGCCCTGGATTTGGAGCCAGAGTAACATCTAGACCTGTAACTAGAATTATAGATTTAGCCCAACTAGCATTGGTTTTTACTGGCCTTAATATCTTTTTCTCTATATTAATATATGGATAGATTATATTATTCACAAAATTTATTTTTAAGTGTTTCTTTGAGAAATAATGAAAGAAAGCACAGATAAATGGAAATAACCCATTAACCCTTCCGACTTTCATAGATAAAATGAAATTCTCCTTTTCCTAATTCCTCCTCCTGAATTGGCATTACATTAGCATTTGATGCATTTTTTTTTACTTTTTATTAAATTTCTTGAAGCATATCTTTAAACTTACATGTCTATCTGTACATCATATGTTCTCAAAGTATACAAGCATGACCCCACTGGATTAAATGATCTGTAAATTCAATTGATTTTTTTAATAGAAAAAAAAGGAAAAATGAAATTAGGTACAAATGTGTGTTTATCTTCAGGTAAAAATCACTTTCTTAGAATTTTTTTTTAAATCAAATTAATGATAGTAAAGCAGAATAGGTAGTTAGTTACAAGACAAACTTCCAGTATGACAATGTGAGAAGACCCAATGACTAACTCTGTAGCCAACTTAGTGAAAATTATATTTAAAAAGTAAATCTAACAACTTAAAGCATCTGGAAATAATTCTAAGGGCAAACAGCAGATAAAGAACCATTTACTCAAGAAAATCTGAAATTTTGGAAGAGAAGACAAGTGTGATATTTGAATAAAGACCCGTTCCTCCTTCCCTTCGTCTAGTCGAACAAGAGCCCAGGTGTTCCTGTGTCCCACTGAACTTCTAAGGACTTATTTCATGAAAGAATAGGAACTCAATATTCTCTTCTTGCCTCTTGCTACCCGTTCCTGAGACTAAATCCCAGGCAAGTGTGATGCAGAGGTAGAGACCTCCTTTTCCTACCAAAAGTCCAGTTGTGGAGCTGAGTGTCTTCATTTCTTGAGGTGTACTGAGAATTCGGGTCCCTAATTTCCCTGGCATCAGTTGCCACATTGTTTCCATTCAGGGGGAGAGGAGCCAATAAGACCACAGGCTGCTTCCCAACTTCCTCTGGAGCAGGAGAGAGAAGTTTGCCCCTGTCTACGGCCCTGGCTGAAACTTGCCCAGATTCAGATCTCAGGATCAGGTTGAAAACACACTGGATAAAGGGACATGAGGATGTAGAAGACTGGGGAAAGGAGACTGCAGTGTGATGAGATCGTACTGGGTGTGCTTCTCTCTCTTTCTCTCTCTCTCTCTCTCACTCGCATACCTGTGTTCACATATGCATGTGCATATTCTTCTCTAAAGCCATCTTGGTAAACTTCCCAACAGTGAGAAGTTAGAATCCTTTCAGGGTGGTGCCAGGTTCCATTTTGAAATTAAGTAATCATTTACTACCTGCTTGGGTGGAGAAACCAGCTGTCTTCAGAAACATTGGTGTAGTTGAACTGATAATTACTGTGGCCTGAGTTCATTCAGAGGTTTACCCAAGCACAGTCACAATTTGGTTATTAAAAAATGATTGTGGACACATCCCATGCAATATATCTAAGTTGAATAACAGTACCAGATAAAACAGATGGGAATGAAGCTTGTGTATCTCCCACTATCACGTGTAACCAATAAACGATTTAATTCTCTTAAAAAATAATAAAGCAAAGCATGACAAAGTGCAAATGTAATGTGCTTCCAGGAAAAGGAGTTTGTGGTGTAAAACAAGTAGAAAGAGAGGTCAGGTAGAGGCTAAACTACTGGTTGGATAGATTGTAGAGGAGAACTAGGGAATAAAATACCACAGAGGAGCTAACCCGGATTGGACAGGATGTCAAACACAGACTTTTAAAACTCTTCTTTGAAAGAAGCCTGATTTCCATTAGATTACTTTGTAGAGTAATTTATGCCCCAGGGGATCCTTGAAAACAATAGAGCAATGATCTGATATTAGCTATCTACACTTAGGAAGGGAGGAAAGAGCCCTGCTGAAACCACTGTCATCAAGCTGACACCAGGAATTCCTCAAGCAGAGCTCCCCTGAGGAGTAAGAAGCCTAACACTTTGAGAAGAAAATTAACTTTTCCAAAATAATCCAGTCACCAAGCAAATAAACTAGCAGATGACAATAACATGCTTGAAAAAATAAGGAGTCATAGCCAGGGTTGTTACACTGTATGGTCTAATATGCCTAGTTTCCAATAAAAAGGGTTTTTTTCAGTTTATTTATTTTATTTATGTTACAGAACACATGTATGTACGAGTGAAGGCATGAGAGAAAGAAAGAGAGAGAGAGCGAGAGGCACACCCAGTATGATCTCATCACACTGCAGTCTCCTCTCCCCAGTCTTCTGTGTTCTCAGGATCTTGGGCACATGTTTCTTTTTCCAATGTGTTTTCAATCTGATCCTGAGATCTGAATCTGAAGTCAACCATGTGGCTTCCAGCACTGCAGTTTGGTTTGCTCCCAAATGCATCCCCAAGTTGAACATGCTTAAATTTTGAGACACAGAGAAACAAATTATCACCCAGGCACTGGAAAATAACGTAGGCAACAGAAACTGCCTGGGAGAGTAACACGATGTGACATTTATCAGAAAAATACTCTAAAATGATCACCGGAAGCACGTTCGTAAACCAAGGGAAACCATGATTAAAGAGTAATAGGAGTTATTATGACATCATTTATACCAAGGAAAGAATATTCATAAAGAGACAGACATTGTAAAAATGATCTAAATGAGATCTCCACTATTAAAAAGTACAATAATGAAAATGAAAAAATTACCAGAAGAGCTCAACAAGGTATTTAAACTGGCAAAGATAAAATGAAGAAAAGGGGCTGGCTGTGTGGGGAGGTGCATCAGCAGTGTTTAGAGGAGACTAGATTGTCCATGACTGACCAGGGTTGAGTTCAGGCCACAGCAGCTTGAAAAACACGCTAGAAGTCTGCATGTGTGCCTAGGTGGATGGCTATCTGGAAAACTGGAGAAGGATTGTGTTGTGACCAGGGCCTGTGTGTGTGGGGTGCTTTCTCTCCCCCTCTCTGTCCTTATCGCTCTGTCTCACTCTGTTAGTAATGTCTGCACACATATCCTCTGACATTAAAAAAATAAATAAAAATGTTTTTTTAAAAAATAATAAAACGTGAAGTCAAATCTATAGAGATTATGTAAGCAGGAGAATAGAGAAAAAATGGATGAGAAAAATGAAAAAACTTCAGAGAAATGTGAGAGCCCATGAAGCACACCAACATGAGTACAATGGTTGTTCCAGACGGGGAAAGAAGAAAGCAGCAGATAAATTATTCAACAACATGTGGTTTAAAACTTCCCATATTTGGGCCAGCAGGTGGTGTGGAGGTTAAGGCTGATCTCACATGTCCAATAGTGCAGTTTGAGTCCCAGACCCAATGACTTGAAAATCACACTAGGCGTGTAGGTGTGGGTGCCAAAAATCCCAACGGAAGAATAGAGGAGAAGGGTTTGCAACATAGCCATCCTCCCTGGGGGTGATTTATTTTTCAGGGAAGGATTTATTTTCCCTCTCTCTCTGTCTCTCTCTGGTGAGCACTCATGCTCTATACCAAAAACCTAATGAATGCATAAATAAATAAAAAAAATCCTCATATTTATTGAAAAACAAAAGCATAGGAAACTAAGAAACCTCCATTTAGGGTACTTAAACAAATAAGAGTAAAATTGCTGAAAGTCAATTACAAGAAGGAAATTCTAAAAGTGAAAAATGAAAACAATACATCACTTACAAGGGCACCTGGAATGGACTGAATAGCATGTCTCCTCTGAAATTTATACGATGAAATCCTAACCCCCAGTGTGATGGGATTAGAAGACTGGGCCTTTGGCAGTTGATTAGGTCATGAGGGTGGGCTCTCAAGGTTGGGATTAGTGATCTATCAAAGAGACCTATGAAGCTTGCTTGTCCCTGCCTCTATGTGAGTACACAAGAAGCAGGCTCTCACCAGGTATTGAATCTGCTGAGGCCTTGACCTTGAACTTCCAAACCTTCAGAACTGTTTAAAATAGATTACTGTCATTTCTAAACTACTCAGCTCACAACATTTGGTCATAGCACCCTGAATGGAATAAGACCAAACCCAAGTTAGGTTAACAGTTGACCTCTTGTCATCAATCACGAGGGTCAGAAAAACTTTCTCCGAGTGTTCCTAATAAACAGACATACAAACAAGTCAAACTGTCAACCAAGGATTCTATAGCCAATGAAGTCTTTCTCAAAAATAAAGATGAAACAAAATAAATTTTCAATAAAATCAGAAACTTTTTAAAAAATAGAATTTGCACTTACTGGAGAGACAGAGAAAGAAAGTGAGAAATCACCCCCCAGGGGAGAAAGCCATGCCGCAATCCCTTCTCCTCCATTCTCTTGAGATCTTGGGCACACATGCACATGCGTTCAGCGTGAGTTTTAAGCTTCCGGGTTTGGGACTCAAACCACAGACCACCACATGGAAGTCCAGTGATGTAACCATTACACCATCTGCTGGTCCCAAACAGAAACAATTCTCCTAAAAGACACACCATGCAAGATATACATAAGGAATTTCTTCAGCTAGAAAAGTTTAACCTCAGACATTAATTGAATCTACACATGTAAAGGTAATTATGAAATTACAAGTTGGTAACGATTTGAGAAATCACTTTTAAGTCATATAAAAAATCACTTATAATTGTGTTATGATTTTACTAGCAAAGCATTTTTACATAATCAGTTATTCATAGCTATGTAGCTTTTATAAATAATAATTTTATTTTGTATTTAATAATTTTACTGATAATTCTTAGTTATTATTGATAATATATAAAATAATTAAAATTTTGAATAACTTTATTGAGAGGGATACATTTCATATCATCGATGTGTAATCTTATGAAGAACAGAAATATTGGTTGGAGTATAAAATATGGTATAGAAGTAGAAGAGTTGTTTCTATTACTTTAATGACAATAAAATAATGCTCTAACACCTGAGAGTGGCAGCACCTAGGGAAGTTTTCCATGCACAGTTAGAGTGAGTGAAAAACAAAGTGGAGCCTCAGGGAAGAAATCCTTCCACTTCAATAATTGTTTAGTAGCACACTATAGGCTCAGTTTATACTTAGATAAAGCTAGGAATTCATCCTATATTTAGTATTTTTTTCTCCAATTTTCTTATGTTAAGTAAGATAATTTCTCTTAGGCAAAGTAAAATATTAATTTTACTGTTAGGATTTTAAACCTAAAGCCAATTATACAGAATTTCATAAAAAAGTTATAAAAGTGAAAAAATAACAAAATTTGTTTTATTTTTCCTTGCCATACTATCCTAAAGCATCATATATAGAAAACATATGCTTTTCATGTGTATTGTGTGAGATGATAATGCTTGTGATTTGATACTGTAAACTTTTTTTTTGAACATTTTACCTTCAAATGTAAAACTTAGCTGTGTGACATAAGACAAATTATTGAATCTTAATTAGATGTTAAAGCTCTCTCCTAACCCTGCCACTTCTGAACATTATAATTAACATTAAAATTGGTATGGTGGAAAAGGAAAAACAGAAACTCACTGGTGTAATTTGAAGAATAAAATTTATGACTGAGGTGGGGAGTGAAAGAGGATAAAGGCATAGACACATGATACATCATGACACATATCTCTGAAATATGTAGGACTTTTATATCATTTTATTTTGATATATAGTAGTTGAAACGTATTTTCTATAAAAAAGAACAAAAAGAAAGACTGAAATACATACAATTTGCCATATGATATATGGTGTAGGCTATTTAAATTTTAAAAATCATATTTAAAGGTAAACTAGTATAGTTTCTGAGGAAGTAGTACAGAGGTTTCTCAGAAATCTTAAAGAATAAATACCATATGACCCAGTAATTCCACTATTGTGTGTATGTCCAAAGAAATCACTGTATCAGAGAGACACTTGCACATTCATGTTTATTGTAGCATTATTCACAATAGCTAAGGCATAGAATCATACCCCAAGAAGATGAACAGATACAATGTAGTGTAAATACACAATGGAATACTACTTAGCCATAAATAACAGTAAATTCCTGTCATTTGAGGCAAAGCTGAAGAACCTAGAAGTTATACTGGTAAGTTAAATAAGATATAATACTATGAAAGACAAATATTGTATGTCCCCCCTTAACGAGTACTGAGTGTTCTCACATATTAATAGAAGCTAAATGACTTGATAGTATAGAAGTAGAGAGTAATGATAGATACCAGAATTTACATGGATAAGTTTTTGTTGTGTTTTGTTTCTTTTGCTATAGGGTACTTGCACTCATTAGAGAGAGAGAGAGAGAAAGAGGGAGAAAGAGAGAGAAATCATGGGGATGGCCATGCTGCAGTCTCTTCTCTATTCTCCTCTCAGATTTTGAACATACATGCATAGGTGCTTGGTGTGATTTTCAAACCTCCAGATCTAACACTCAAACTGCAAATTTGGTCATGTGGAGTCCATCTGCTTTAACCTTCATGCTCCCTGGTGACCCCCAAATGGATAAGTTTTTAAATCATGTAAAAGTAGATTAGAGTTTGCATCCCTGTTTTTAATTGTCTATTATATCCATGCTAAGTATCATTGAAGCAGTGGTAATATGGTATTATTTGTCATTCTTCCTATTTTAATAATGTATTTTCTTAGGTTTACTTTTTTTTTTCACCCTATAGACAATGACAAAAAGAGAGAGACATAGAGAGACAGGCAGCCCTATAGAATAGTCTCTTCAGGATCACCTTCAGCTGAAGCCAGCCAAGATTGCTGTGTGCTTGCACCTGAAGAAGCCAACCTGAATCTTCCCATGTCACATTAGAATTGTGAAACACTGAGTGCATGCGGTGATTGAGGAAGGCTCTGCAGTATTATCTGTGAAGGAGGGAGTAAAGCATAAGAGAAGCTGGGCAAGGAGCCAGTCTCAAGAATAGTTACCCATGAGTCCATCAATAGGAAAAGAGTCCTGGGACATAAACTGGTTTTATCTTTGAAGCAAGGTGTCTGCCTCTGAATAAAGAAGGGCTTTATTCCTAGTAAGGTAGGTCTTTTCTAGTGATGATGATGCTAGAGATGAGGTAAAAATGGGGGCAATAGAGTGCCAATATTCACAGAAACAGATTAATTAGTGGACCAGGATCTTGGCAAGGTACTACAGGTCCTTCCTGGAAGTTAGTATGTAGGATTATTCAAGGAAGCTCTATCAGGCTTCCTCATAGCATGGTGATCTCAGGGTGCTAGGACTTTGTACATTGCATCTGGCTTCTTTTTAGGGAAGGAGAAGCTGCAGACTTCTTAAAGGTAGAGTGTCACTTTTAATATAGTATATTAATTAAAGAAAATAACAAGGCTAGAATTGACTTAGATAAGTGGCATCCACCTGCAAGCATGGGAAAAAATATGAATTTTTGCAGACTATCAGAACTATTAAGTATTTTTAAATTTTATATATATTTTTGGAAACCTGCAGTATATATTGATTCAAAAAGGTCTACCAAGAAGGTAATATTAGCTGACATTTCCAAATGAGAATCTTGGCTAAACCTATTAGTTGAATCAATGTCCTCCTTTCCTCCATAAGACTGGGTAAGGTAATGATTCTTACAACTGTATCCAACACAGCATAAAACTTTGATTCTTATCCCTCCTTAGGATTCTCCAGCCTACTCCACATGGGGGCATGTGGTATTTAGTACCCCATTGAGACAAAAAGACTTCAATTCCACCTCTAATCAACTCTGTCCTTTAGGAAGCTCATGTCAGGGCAAAGAAGAGTGGAAAGATCATGGGTGCAACAATAGCAAATATTTTTAGATTTGAATGGCATGGGTGATGTATGTAGCTGTGATGAATGAACGTCTATTTGGTCCATCAAAAACTCGATATCAGGTAGGAACATCATCATTATTGACAACAGTTTATTTCCACTTTGAAAATCCTTTTATTCAGCAGTCACATTTACATAGTTTTCTGGTTGGAGCATGGTGTACTCTTTGGCTAACTCAGGATCAACTCATATAACAGTAGAATTTTTTTATATTTTTATTTAATTTTATTTATCATTCATTTATTTTAGTTTGATGAGAGAGAGAGTGAGCCACCAGGTCTGGGATTCCAACCGTAGTCAGCCATGTGGGAATGTCCAACACCTTAACCACCACACCACTTGCTGGTCCCCAACAGCCGAAATTTTTAAAGAGTGAAACTTGATGGGACCAGCAGTTAGCGTAATGGCTATGTCGCTGGACTCCCATGTAGTCAACCATGGTTCGAGTCCCAGACCCAGCGATTTAAACTCATGCCGGGCATGTGTGCTTGCATGCCCTAGATCCAGAGAGGATAATGGAGGAGAAGAGATTGCGGTGTGGCCATCCCCCCTGGGGGGTGATTTCTCATTTTCTGTCTCTCTGTCTCTCTTTGTCTTTCTGGAGAGTGCACATGCACTATAGCAAAAACTCCTCTCCCCCAAAAGAAACAAACAAACAAACAAAAAAAACCAAAACCTCCAGTGTAGGACGTCTTGGTTGGTAGATGTCTTTCAACTATTGAGTCAGTCTCTTTCATCTTGATACTTCAAAGTCAAACCATTATTGATATTATTATTTCTACTGAGGGAAACCATATCTACTTCTACAAGTGATAAGCATGGGCAATTGTCTGTGAGATTGTCATGTGATATATTTGCAAATACCTCACACAATTTCTACATCTGTTAATTGACTCATTAGTCTGCAAGAAAGGCTGAGAAATGTAGCTTTTCTCTGTGTATAGGAAGAATAAATAGGTCTGATTGATCAGATATCAGTAACTCTCACACTCTATTTGATAAATACCATTTTGGGCCAGTTGGTTGTGCAGTGGTTAAGATGGCTGGATCCCACAGAGTCAACTTTGCTGTTTGAGTCCTGGACCCAGTGGTGTGAGAGACACTGGTGTGTGTACATGTGTAGCCATAATCTTGAGAGAGAAATAAGGAGAAGAGATTGCAGTAAGGTCTTCCTCCTAAGGGGTGATTTTGTTTCTCTCTGCCTCTGTCTCTCTCTTTCTCTCTCTTCCTTTTTCTTTGGTGAGCTCATGTGCCCTATAGCAAAAACTAAAACTAAAAAACAATAAAAAAAATTTCACTCTTCTTTCCACTGCCTGTAGTTCTACCATCTCCTGCATCCAAACAAAATTACACAATTTTTGAAGGATACAGGTCCTCTCTGTTAGTCCCAGATATGACACTACCAAGTTCAGTGACTTTAAACCAAAGAGGTAGATTGTTTTCACTGTGTTCCCTCCCTAGCCTGTATCTGTACAAACCCAACATCAAATATTAACTCAGTAACAGTGTGATTGAACTAAAAACTTTCATTTTCTGTATTCCATGGTCTCTTGACTTCTCCTGTTAACTTAATGGCAGTTACCTTGAGGCTATAATAATGGCCTCACGTGAGAATGATATATCCGTTTATATGTATGTCACAGGGTGAATATTAGTAAGTATTACTCAAAATGTTTTGTGTCTTATTGTATACTTTTATAGAGCATAGAGACAATCAGGTTTTCCAACATTATAAAGCCCTAAGTTACTTTCATTTCTCTATTAAAATAAGCTAACAATCTCTTGAGTTTCTTTTCTTGTTATCCCTTACTAAAAGCAGAGGAAAAGCAAAAACGTATTATCCTGAAGCTTTTCAGTCTTTACACTTAGATTTAGATTCAGTGGTTTTCTTATATAGGTGCTTATTTTAATAAATTCACCTCACAATATTTCCCCTCATTTTTCCATTCAACAACATATTTCAACTTATTATGCAGGCATAACTTGGTGACGTAGGGATCAGAAGAATTGCTGGCAATTTCAACATATAGTTATTTTTGAAAATGTCCTTGTAAAAATATATTTTGCGATCACCTTTTTCACATGCCTGGTTTATTCTCTTGTCAATGAATATTGGAAGTGTACAGGAAAGGCCATAAGTCAATAAAGGGAGGTCCTGTCTTTCACCTCCTAAAATCTGTTTATTGTTTACAGTCAGTTTCCCTCAGACAGTGGCGACAATCCAAATCTCTGTGCTCTTAGTCCTGCCTGTCAAAATGTGTTCGTACTTCTCAGAGTTATAGACCCTCCAGATCTACTGCAAAGACAGATTGAGTAGAAACTTTCTAGCAGTAACCCACCAGCTCTGTCAGCCTTCCATTTAAGTCACTTTTATTATTCAGGTCATCAGCATCAACAAAAATTGTTAAAGAACCATATTACTTTGATATCTACATAATTCTGGATGTTTCCCTTTGTCCTAGAGACACCACTCTTCAACTTCTAAGGGTACCCATTCAGGACTGTACTGTACAACACACTACTTCAAAAACTAATAAACGCAATCCTATAGAAGAAAAGAATTCAAATCCAAAAGTTCATTTTATTTGGGGGGGGTGCTACCTCAGCTAGTCTAGATGCTCAGAAAGTTTGTCAGTGCACGTTGTTCGGAGTCCACGCAGGTTATTCCAGCCTTTTCAACTAGCTTTAATGGTGACTGCTGCGGTTTAATGTGTCACCCCAAATTCATATATTGAAATTTAGTTGCTAATAGGACAGTATTAAGTATTAACAAACTTTATTGAGATAACATTAAGTATTTGTACTTACATGTTAGACTTTCTTGAATTACAGAAAAGCAGAGATTATTTTCTGATCTTTCTGATATACATTTTCTACATCCTGAATCTACAAGAGCACATTGTAGCATGTATATTATTCTGTCATTGGAGAGGTAAAAATAATATTGTGACATGATTGGGGTTTGTTTCTCCATCCCTTTCTCATAGATGTCAGAGCTCACCCGTGACTCTCAGACCTCATAGGGGTCTCCAGGTAAAGAGACTAGAGAAGCACCTTGGGACCCCATTGAGAATGTGGCAAGGTGTCTGCCTCAGCTGACTTGTAGACCTATAGGTCTCTGAGTATCAATTGCCTGACTCAAATTGCATTATCTCCTGCACCCTTTCTGCTTAATGTCTCTGGATGTTTTTGGCTTCTAGGTTATTTCTGACATAAAGCCTTTAATCCTGTAACTGAAATATGGAATGAAATCTTTTAAGAATATCTTGCTGAAAGCAAAATAAACAAAATTTAAAATAGCCAAAGAAAAATATCAACACTCTTATTTGTTAACAGTGACCCCACATAAATACTCAACTGACATAACAATTTTTAGAAAATAAGCTACAAAATGCATTTCACCTCAGAAATAATATACATTTCTGTCTATACATTTTAATAAATTTGAGAAATAGGTCTCTCTCTGCCTCTTTTTCATGTAAAACTTGAGTCACTTTTGAACTTAAGTACAATCAAGAAGGGAATTTTATAAACAATTAAGAATAGTCACCATTGTCTTTACCTCTTTACTTGGAATAGCTGATTAGTTTTTTTGTTTGTTTGTTTGCTTTTAAGAAAGGTTTTTGCTTTAGGGTGTGTGCAGTTGCCAGAGAGAAAGAAAAAGAGAAATTACTCCCCACTACCACCCGGGAAGATGGCCATACCACAACCCCTTCTCCTCCAATCTCCTTTCAGGATTTTGGGCATACAAGCACATGCATCCAGAGTGAGTTTCAAGCCACCAGGTCTGGCACTCAAACCGTGGTGGGTCATGTGGGAATCCAGTGACATAACTGTTGTGTTATCTTCTGGTCCCTGGTTGATTACTTTTAAAATTCAAGAAAAAAGAGGTATTCTAACATATTTCTCAAAATTGTAATTTAATATAATAATGATGTTAAGGAATGTCATAGTTGGAATAAGCTCAGTTTTGGAGTAAAGCATGTGAAGGGTGACATATGAATAATCACTACAAGGAAAACATCACTGTTAGGGAGAAATATCAATAGCCACATTTGGAACAGTGTGAATCTAAGAGACAATGAATTAAAACTACATTTTATATTTTATAATCTAACTTTATACTCAACATTAAGAGCATAACATAGAGTGCCAGGAGGTGGCGTGGTGGTTAACGTGCTGGATCCTACATGACCAATTCCATGGTTCAAGTCCTGGACCTAGAGGCTTGAAAAACACTCTGGGCACATGTGCATGCATGAACAAAATTCCAAGAGGAGACTGGAGGAGAAGAGATTGTAGCGTGCCCATCTCCCCTGGGGAGTGATTTCTTGTTTTCTCTCTCTCTCTCTCTCTCTCTCTCTCTCTCCCTCCCATGAGCACACATACCCTATGGCAAAATCTTAACAACAACAAAATAATACAATGTGAAAAGAGTCTCTAATATGTTATTTTTGTATTTCTTATGAAAGATCATAGTCTTATCATTCACTACCTCAAGTAAGCTGAAGCATTGGCCCTAGCAAACTGCAGAAGCACAATCTTAATTTAAAAGTTTAGAAAAAACTTATTATCTCTTAGTCTTTGAAAGAACTTTATTCTGAATTTGTCCAGCAAACTTTTGGGAACAATAAAAATAACTGAATTGTCCCTCTTATTATATCCTTGAAGACATTATATTCATAAATCAATTATTGTATATGCCAGAACATTTAATTTTTGTCATTGAAGACACTATCTTAATGTGGTGTGAAAGTGAACTGTATTATTAAATTATGTGATGTAAATTAATCAAGTTTTTCAGGACCTATTCCACTATACTGATTTTCTTATGCTGTGTTTTGTCTCTCTGTCCCCATCTTTAATTAAATTTACACACACACACACACACACACACACACACAATTTATTTGAGTTGGAAAATAAACAATTATAAAGTTTTGATAATTATAAAATATTGTCCTTTAGTATTATTTTATTTTCAATGTGAATATTGTTTTTTGTGTTGGCGCAATCAAATAAAACATTGTACTGACACAGAAAAATGTAAAAGGTTTAAAGTCAAAGTTAACCACAATTACATTTTTTTAATAATTATTTATTTTATTTCATTTATTCATTCATTTATTTTTTAATTTAACCAGAGAGAGATACAGAGGTCGAGAGTGAGAGAGAGGAAGTGAGAAAGCAAGCCACCAGATTCAGGACTTGAACCCTAGTCGGCCATGTGGGAGTGTCCAGTGCCTTAACCACCATGCCACCTGCTAGTCCCCATCACAATTACATTTTTAAGGGCACTTAATTTATTTAAAATCTACATAAAGCAATCTAATTGTCTTAGTCTATTTTCTGTTGCTGCAACCAAACACCTGAGACTGTAATTTATAAAGAAAAACTGTTGGCATCTGCTGGTAAGCTAAAGAGTAACATCTCTCTGGATAGTAATACTGTTAGTGTTCCCTTGAGAGCTTGGTACCATAGAAAGAAAAGTAAGAGAAAGGAGGAGACACAGAAGCAAAGATGAGATGAGCACAGACAATCTGTGCTGCTCAGTCATGCTGAGCTTCTTTATTTGCACATTTTACCAGGCACAGTGAACTGTTTAACAAGCTTTCAAGGATGTGGGTAAAGTTCTATAGTTAGAGATAAGGATTTTAGTGTATATTTTCTGACCTTGTTACTATCACGTGTGATCCTGTTATGCATCATAGGTCAAACCAGATTACTTATGCTGTTCCTCTGCAACTCCAAGGAAGGCTGTCTGAGTATGCATCAAAGAGGATAATGTGCAAGCCGTAAACATTATATAGAATAGGCATTGCATGACCTAGCCAGGGTCAGGATGTTTCCCATGCTCTACAGATGTTTTTACAAAACCCCTAGTATCTAAGGCATGTGTCAGCTGGCTCAAGTGAGTAATTAATGAGGCATTTTTATTGTTGTTAGGCTGAATACCCTCAAATATTCCTTTTTTGTTTTTGTTTGTTTGTTTGTTTGTTTGTTTTATAAGCCAACATGGCTCTCTCCCATCTAGGAGGAGGGGGTTGACACCATGAGATGCATAAAGGTAACACATGAATACAACAACAAGTAGTTAAGAGACCATTCAACAGAAATATAGCTACAAAGGATAATTGTTTAAGGCAGTAGATGGTGGAAGGGACAGGAACAGGTATATATGGATGCAACAATGTATCATAGAGTTTGTAGTAAGTTATGCACACATGGCAAGAAACAGATTTTCAGGGGTCGGTTCCTTGTTTATCCCTGTCAGCATTTTTTGGGCATCTGTTGGACAAGGCTTGATGTCTCCCCAAATGCTGATGTTAGCTTCAGCTAGCTTCTTCCATCTCTTGGTCTTCTTGTTGTATTGCTGATTCTGAATCTTCAGCTGTAAGTTTGGAATTGAGTCCTTCAGCGTCTGATGCCAGGTCATAGTGTGTAGGTTATCCACACTGAGAGAAATCCAAACTGGAACAAAGGAGCAAGTACAGAGAGAAACTCTTCCCCAGGTTATTAGAGGTTCTGGACCTTGCCTGGTTGGATCTAGTGGCATCTTAAAAAAGACTTTTGCTTGGGGAAAATTTTGTGTTGTCATATAGTACTCCATTGATGTAATTTCAAATCAAAAGTCAAATTTAGATGATTCAATTTAAATATGGTTTAAAAAAATGAGTTGGCAGCACAGCTTGGGGGAGCTAGATTCCCCCTTTTTGGTTTTAAAAATTTGGAGAGGTTTTGTGTTATCAACAAGCTTTAAACTAGTAAATTAGGCCTATTTAGACTATATTTCAGCACTGAATAGTGTGGCCCATTGTTTTATGACCACCTCAGATACCATCTCTCATATATACATCTTTTCATGAATCTTTCTAATTCTTTACATTTCTCTCTCAGACCTTCGACATAACTCAAATCTTTTGCAACATGCTTTATTCCTTGACTATTTGTCCCCTTTTACTTTTTTCAGTATAGAATATTCCAGCCATCTTACTTTTACGACAAAAATTTTACCATACAAAACCCCTTCAATATTGAAATGTTCTCTTTCTTTTTAAACTTTTTCACCACAAATACATCTTCATATCCATATTTTCCTTTGCTCATCTCTTTCCTACTTTCTGTTTCCTTTCTACTTTGTTTCTCTTTCTTTATAAATTTGTCTTTGGAGATAGTTGTTACCTCTGATTAATTAGATAAGGAACATATTTTGTTTATCATTTTAAGGATTATAACAAAACATTGTTATTGATAACAATTTAAGATTTTAATTATTTGAAAAGACCTTTTGGAAGGCATCAAGCAGGGCAATTGACCATGATCAAAATGTCCCAAGCACTCTAGGGATGAGAAAGTGTTAACTCAGTCTGTCAGCAGTAAACAGAGTTGTTAGGCCTTTATCAGGGCCACAAGGTCAGTAAGAGTTGCTAAGTTGCTATGGGGACAGACCTGCAAGGTTACCATAGGCTGTCTTGTGTTTTTAAGTTTTAAACATGCCCTATTTTTTTAGAGGTCCTGATAGCTGACTATTTACTAGGGAGACCTTTCCCAGCAAACTGAAAGAAACATCTCTTGAGCAATCAAGTCAATGCCAGCACTCTCAGCCATAGCATGAACAGAGGCATAAATTTCTGGGCCAGTTGTTTGTTTGGAGCTCTTGTCTGTTACTGGGTTTGATTGGAACGAGAGTGAGACCTCCTTGGGTCTTGGGCTGGAGGTATGCCTGATATCAGGTTTCCTGACACATTGGTGGAAGAGTGGCACTGGTTAGTCTAGTGAAAACCTTTATCACAGCATTTACATTTGGAGGAAGGCTTCTTTTGTTTTTCCTTGCAATCCTTGATAATATGTCCCTCTTTTCTACATCTATAACACTTCTTTCTCTACAGAGGCCACAAGACCACAGCCAAAAGCCCTTGCTCTAACAGTGCTTTATTCGCTTCCACATACTCTACTTGCCATTGCAAAGATTTTGCAATCTATCTATAAATTTATCATAGCTTTCTTGTGGTCCTTGATGCATCTTAACAAAGGAATGGCATCCTCCAGAGGGATCAGATATTTTCCTTCATGCACGAGTGGCAATGCTGGCTATTTGCTCAAAGGATTCTGGTGGCATGCGAGTCTGTTGATCATTAGTAGCACAATCACCAGTCCCTAATAGCATTTCAGCACTCCTGGAATATTTAATAAATTATCGGCAGCTTTCTGATGATACCCGTCAACAAACTCTTGCCTTCAAACTATGTATTGGGCAGGAATAGTTACCATTTTTACCAATAATTTCCAGTCATTGAGTGTTAGGTCATAGTTTGCAGATATGCTTTTTATCATCCCTGTAACATACTGAATACTGGTTCCATATTCACTAGTGGCTATTTTTAGTTCCTTGTAAATAGAGTATGGCAGGGATTCATGTCTTACTCTCCCCTTCTTGGGTCTTACTACTGGGAAGATAGACAATATTGAGGTGTCCCTGTCTTGGAGAGTATTCTCTATGCAATCCTGCAAACATCCCTTAGGTCTAAGGTTCTCTATGGCCTTAAATGGAAGAGGAGTAGTAGGAGGTGCTAAAAGAGAGGTGGTAGCAGGTGTAAGGGGAGGAGTGGGAGAAGGAGGAGGAGAGGGAGGACAAGGAGGACTAGAAGGACTGGGAGTTGATTCTTCCTTACTTTTTATAATATTCTTTTTAAAACTAGTGTAGGGGAAGTTCCAAATAGATATAGAGCATTGCGGCACAAATACCAGGCATGGGGGATTCAATAGGAGTGCGAGCTCTCTATGTAGGCAGGTGCCAATTTTGTCTCAATCCTCAACCTTATGGGAGCCCTTTTTTTGTGTACCAAGGGCAGGATAGATCAATTTCTTGTAACATTGGGAGATAGTTTTTGAGGGAACAGAATGCTCTGCTTGTGCTAGCAAAAAAAACGGAGTTCACTTCCATGAACTGCTTACCCTGGAGAAAGCCGATTCCCCATATTGAGATCCTGGGATCTCTGTAGAGATGTATGATGCACCTTAGCCCTATTCTAGAGCGTGGGTCTCAATATGTCAACATTCTGTATGCTAGCCGCTTGCTTCTTTGACAGTTCAGAAAAGCAATTATTCCATCCTATGAGCTGTTTGCTTGGAAGAAGATTCTTTTTTATATCTAATGACAAAAATACTGATATAAGCAGTATGTCTTGTGGTAGAAGAGGGCATAGATTAGCACCTCTGACATTTTGTCTCATGTTTTCAAGAAAATAAGGCTAAATATAACAATATTGTGAAAGAGAGCTTTAGCTATAAATGCTAGCTAACAGCTCAGCATAAGTTTAATTTTCATGAAGCAAAAGAGCTCCAAGATGACAACTGTCAGGACCATGAGAGCCCGATGATCCCTTTACACACCTAACAGCCTTGCTGTCTAACTTTAGTTGTGAGTTTTGCATTGAAGGTAGAAGTTTCTATTCATTCTGATCAACATAATGAATTTCTTGTTGCAATGGCACATTTCAAAAAGGACAAGTAAGAGACTCTGTTGTTGGAAATTGAACAGCACAGAGGATAGTATATACATTCTGTGCTTGTTGTGTTTATTTTCCAAAATAAGAGGATCCACTGTTCTATTAGGGACAAGGAGACATAGACTGTGGCGCCCCTCATACTGGCGTTAAACGACTGTTAAAATGTATCCCATACCATAATTATTGGTGTTATAAGCTCTGGTTAGGCAAATCTTTCTGTTGAAATTTGAGTCATGTATGAAAATAATCTGATTCATAATGCATGGATCACTGAACTACCCATAGACATGAAATTGATTATTTAAATTTTTATAGACTGTGGAAATTTTACTTTTAAGTTGATGAGAGTTTAAAATATCAGATCGAACATGTGTTGTTGCCTCTTCATGGTCTAAACATTGAGTATAGGCAATTCTCTACTGTTCTTAAAGTCAGTACAACACGAGGACAGTTTGATACTTCAACTACAGTGAATTTGCCAAAAATTATTGATCATTTCAGGACTGTATGTTTAAAATGGAATTGCTGGTTTATTATGGAATCTCTACATTACATTAAAATCTAAAAAACTGTGTTTGTTTGACAAGTAAATTCAAATTTAAAGAAAAATGTGGTCCAGCTCTTGCAACACAGAGATAATTTAATGCTCCCCTATGCTTAGACCATGTGGGAAGGTCTCAGATTCACACAGTGAGCTCTCCCTGTGTATGCTGGGTAATGAGCCCATTCTTGCTGTTCTGGCAGGTTAAGGCTGGGGGGCCAGATCATGAAGCGAGGATCCTGTTAGGCATGACTCTCTCTCTCTCCCTCTATCTTCCTTGCTCATGAAATTAATAAATAATCTTAAGAAATATATACAGAATTTTTTTCATAATTTTTATATATTCTACAGAAGTGCTTTAATGCTTAAAAGGCTTCTTCTAGACCCAGAAGAATTCAAACATCAGGTAGGAAAAAAATTCTTTATATTAAGAATTATGCTAGTTGAGTTGTTACTATTATTATTATAATATTTGAATTTATCAGAGGTGATATGTGCTTGCCAGAGAGAGACAAGTGGAAGGAGAAGGAGTAAACACCCCCAATGGGCCATGGTCGTGGAAGAATCTCTTCTCCTTTTCTCCATTCTATTGAAACTGAGCATACATACATGCACCTGGCATGCTTTTCAAGCCACCAGGCTGGAATTCAAAAAATGGTTGGCCATGAGCGATCAATTTCCTTAAGCACTAGGTCACAGGGCTATCCTTTCTAGTTTATTTCTTTCTTTCATGAGCAACAGACCAAGAGTGAGAACAAGACTGAGAAGGGGAGAGACAGAGAGAGAGAGAGAGAGAGAGAGAGAGAGAGAGAGAGAGAATTTCCACCAGGGACTTGATGCAGCATTCACTCCCGGTTTTTGCCAGCACCATGTGATGGGAATATGTGTACCTACTGCACATGGGAGAGGACTCAGGAGATGAAGGTGGAACCACACTTTCCTGCTGTTCCCTTAACCATGAGGCCAAATGGCAGCCTTCCTATGTTATTTTATAAATTAGTCTAGTATTTAAATACATAAGAGCAACTTTTGATGTGGGGTTGCATTTGGTTCTGAGTGCATACATCTATGTGTTGTTTTTGTATTTGTAGTAATTAATAAAGTGCTGCTGTACTTATGCAAGGAAATATAATTTAAAAGATAAGAAATAGTTTTTTGGGTTTTTTTGAGAGGTTTTTTGCTATCGGGTGTGTGCGCTTGCCAGAGAGAAAGAGAGAGACTGAGATACAGAAAGAGAGAAATCACCCCCACAGTGAGGATGGCCACGCCACAATCCCTTCTCCTCCATTCTCCTCTCAGGATCTTGGGCACACATGCACATACGCCCGGCATGAGTTTAGGCCACTGGGTCTGGGACTTGAACCGTGGTCGACTACATGGCAGTTCAGTGACATAGCCATTATGCTAACTGATGGTCCCAAAAAATTATAAGAAATAGTTTAATGAGATATTCTAAGTTATATTTATGCTACTAATGGTTTTTTGAACTTAGAGTATATGTTTATTTTCTATACATTTTTCTAAATGTATTTCTATTCTGTATTTATATTGACATCTGTGTCTACCCATGTGCTTATGATTTACTTTAAATATATGTAGTAGACAATCATGTCATTAAATATGGTAATACCTTACATAATTAAATCAATGTACTCACCTTTGAGGTATCATATGCTCTATCTCCTTATCTTGATTAACACGATCACTCAGATCTTACAATCCTCTAGTAGATTTCAAACGAAAAAAACAATAACACAAGTAGAAGGAAAGTGGGGAGATGGAGTGATATCAGTTGATTTTGGACAACTATCCTTGCTCCCTGGGTCAATAACGGAGTGGTCTTAGTACATGTTTGGACAGGAAGTCTTCAGGCAGTTGTCCTTATGGAAGTAGTCCTTGTGTCAGAACACAGTGGTCTTGTGCAACTTGGTGATTCTGGCAGAGTTTTTTAAATAACAGTTCTTGTTATAAGGCATACAAGTAAGAGAAAACACCTCCTCCCTGGCCTTTCCTGGCTTGGTTTAGTAAGAGTTTAAATAGATGACTCTAGTTTGACTCTGACAATCATTCATAGGGAGGCCAAAACTTCAATGTTCAATTTAAAGTGTAAATAACAGTATTGTTATCTTTCTGTTTGGATTCTGAAAATACTAAAAATAGTTTAAATTTTTTTAGTTGGCTTGATATTCTGTATTCTGTAATTGCATATCATATAAAAGAGAACCAAGTGACAGATGGTTAAGATTTTTTTCTTCCGGGACTCTAAATTCTCACTTTTTGAACACATAAGCTTATGGAAACATCTATGTTATGGTATAATCTTTCACCCTGACATTTGTATTTTCTAATTGCAGTAAGCTAAATCTAATTGCAGCAGGCTAATAAGAACTCAGTGAGATCACTAAATTTAACACTGAAATAAACTGGCATTTTTACTGACAACTGACTATTGGGTTGACACCACTCTGCTTCCTCAAGTAAAACATTTGCCTTGGTTATTAGTTTTTCTTTCTGTTTCTTTGTCTTAACTTTTCCTTTGATGCTTAGGTCAAAGTTTTAGTGTTAAATTTATCATCTAAACTTTCACTTTAAGATGGACCTAACTTCTGTTATAAAACAGGTGTCTTGATTTGGCAGAGCACAAAGCATGATTCCGTTCACTCGGGTAATGTGAATTATCCAGCCCAGGTGGAAGTGTGACTGTCTGACTCCTTTCTTCGGGCACACTACCCAAATCCCAGCCTCTGCCAGCAACCCAAGGGTAAGGAGAGAACACATTCTTAGAGACGGTGTCTCAAAAAATAAACAGGGGCAGGGATTGATCTAATGCAGGCTTGATACAGCAGAATGTTCCTTTTTGTAATATTGTGACCCTATTATATTCTTTTTTAAAGGTTATTTATTTCTCCCACGAATGAGAGAGACAGAGAGAGAGAGAGAGAGAGAGAGAGAGAGAGAGAGAGAGAGATCCCAATGGGAGCTTGATGCCATGATCCACTCCCAGCAACAGCTAGCCCTGGATCATGGGTGCACATACCCAGCATATTTAGGGAGGTCTTTGAGAACCCAGAAACTTCCACATGGTTCAGCCATGCAGTGTACCACATTTTATTATAGTAACACTGTCAATAATAAAATGGGCTCCAGCTCCCCTATTAAATTCTTGACTTTGGAAAAGTCTGGTCCTGGTTTTAAGTTTTGGAAGAAGAATGGAAGTACGGTAGGACTTTTTAGTTTCTTCTAGAAGTCTAAATCATACCAATAACAGTGTCATAAGAGAAAACAGTAGTGGGCATCATAATCCTTAGTTAGTAATAAAGGAAGATGAGAGAAAAAGCACAGAGCCATGTCCCATTCTGGTTATACGACTACATATTTGACAGTGACTGCCTCTTTTCTAACTTCTTATCTGAGCAAGAGCTGGCTTTATCTTCTAGGGATACAAGGTGACTTCCAAACATTCAGGTAAAATGGAATTAAAGTACAAGTTGATTTTGGTTCAAAAAATTTAAAATCCATGCAGTTTTTTAAAAAATATATGCTTTTTTTTTTAATGACCTCTTAAAAGGCCTCCTCTTATTTGTTGAGAACTGAAGCAAGCTCCTACCAAATTTGTATGAGGGTGTGTGTTTACTGCAATTAAAGCATCGATTCAAATGATGACTGTAATTTTCCTCCAAAGTGTTAATGAAGTGAGATACCCATTTTGAGGAGAGTTACCAGGACAATAAAAGAGAATGATATTCCAAAAACTACAAAAATAATTGAAAGTTTCTCTTTACTCTTTTACCATGAAAAAAAAGGTGAAAAATATACGTGGCATTAAAATGTATAAACATAATGGAAGTGGAATTTCGCTTTGATTGAGTGAACAATCATACCCTTTCATTATGTCTCATATGTTCTATATTTTTGTTTGTCCAATTTATATTTTTTACTCTGAGTTAGTGTCTAAAAGTGTTCTTCCCTTTCTCCTAGTTTACTAATTCTTAGCTTTTCTTCTCTGCTCTTTACACTTACCTATTTCTTGAGATTCTGATTTTGTCATTACATTAATCATTTCATGAATTTCCATTTTACTCTCTATGACATCAAATTTTCCACTGAAATTCTTTTTGTCACTTAATTTCTTGCAGGTATTGTGCTCTGTCATTTTAGTGTTCTTTTCTGATAACTTCGGGGTCTGGACTTCCTATTTGTCTCTTTCATTGTCTCTCTCTTTCTCATTTCTCAGCCCATCCCGTTGCTTGTATGCCTGTTACAGTTTTCTTGTGTTGGGCATTGTGATGACATTTTTAGAAATAATCTAAAATTCTAAACGATGTTTCTATTTTCAGGGAGAATTTATTTTTGTGTTGGGTAGGATATTAGGTAGAAGCCCCCCTTAATGCAAGCAGAGTGAGCAGGTCTAGAAGGGTAACTTATTTTGCTTTCCCTTTATTCCTATGTTATACCCTTTTGCTATTCCAAAATAATCCTGTTGAGTGTATATTGGCCTTGAATTCCACATTTGTCTCTCTAGCTCTGGGAGACAGCCAAATGCTTTAGGTAAAAGTGATTTTAAAGACTCAGAATCCTCTCTTCTTTGAGATCTTGACTTCTCAAATTCTTTGAAACAGATTGTGTGTGTGTGTGTGTGTGTGTGTGTGTGTGTGTTGTCTAACTTCTCTCTTTTTTCGGAAGTTTAGTTTAGAATAAAATAGTCTGTAATTCTGGGGAATAGACATTCCTAGGAGGAGGTAATTTGATAAAGACAGGGTGACTAGAACTGTGTGCAAACCTAACAGACCTGGCATGCAACTGGTTGGTATTTTACCTGTACTGTCCTCTACGTTGTTCTGCTTATCCAAGCCAGGCTATTTTTCTTCCCATCAAAGATATGAACAGAGGTTGCATTCTTACCAAAGAGAACAAGGCATTATATACATGCTGCATATTGGGTCGTGGGAAGTCTTAATGTATTTTTCTATCTTTGTCTATGCAAAAATGAGTCATGAATTTTCCAACAACCCACTATATAGGCAATCCTAACTTATGATGGTTTGACTTAAAATTGTTTGACTTTATGATGGCATGAAAGGTATATGCATTCAGTAGAATCCTTTCTTCTTTTCTCCTTCTTCTTCTTTTAAGAGATTTTTTGCCTTAGAGCACATGTGCTCGTTGGAGAGAGACCGACAGTGAGAGGGAAAATGAAATATCACCCACCAGGGGGTGCCCATGACACAATCTCTTTTCCTCCATTCTCCTCTAAAAGTCTTGGGCATGAATGCACAAACACCTGGCATGATTTTCAAGCCACTGGGTCCAGGATTTAAACTGCCGTCAGTCATACGGGATGCTATCAGCCATATGAGAGCCCAGTGAAGTAACCTGGTCCAAGTTACATCTGCTGGTCCCAGAATCCTGACTTCTAATAGCCATGCAACCATTCTGTTTTTCACATCAATATAATATTTTATAAATTACATGAGATATTCAATAATTTATTATAAAATAGGTTTCATGTCAGGTGATTTTGCCCAACTGTAGGTTAATGTAGATGATCTGAGCCTTTAGGCTGGGCTAAGCTATCCTATTCAGAAGGTTAGGAATATTGCATGCATTTTTGATTTGTGATATTTTCAACTTACAATGAGTTTATCAATATACAACCCCAAAGTAAGTTAGGAGCATCTGTAACATATGAGAGGGAAAAACTGCAATTGTTTTTATTAAGCTGGTGATTTCACAAAACTAAAGATAATTTTACATTGGGGACATATCTTTTAGTGTGAAATAAAAATACAGTTCTATAAATACAATTTGCGGCTCGGTAGAAATTTGTGAGGATTTTAGGTTCGACACTAATGCAATTACTGTTGGTTACTCTAGGTTTTCTATGGCTAAAGACTGCTTCCTTACTCATTATTGTACATTGGTTTGCAAAAGAGTTTTTGCTAAGAGGAATGAAATGCAGAACAACTTTAGGAGCAACTTTGGGAGTGGGGGAATGATTACTGGAGGATGTGCATAGATACCAGGGCTAACGGACATGTCTTCACAAAAGACCACTGGACTTTGCTTTTGAAAATGCCTGGAAATGAGCTGAATGCAGGACAAGAGAGAGAGGAGTGTTTTTCTATTCTCACCTTGGAGTAAAGTTGGTTCAGAATCTCTAGAAAACGAGTATTACTTCGCCTGCAGGTAAGAGAGTCAAGACACTAGTCTGCTCCAAGTAATACCTCTTTCTTCTTACCTGAGACCCACCACTCACTGGCCTTGGGAATAAGTGTCTGACTTGTCCAAAAGATTTGGCTGACCCTGCCTTATCTGGCCGTTGTGAAAACGTTCCCTCAGTGCATTGAGGCTTTCGTATGTCCCAATGGACCTTCTGCGCTTCTACTTTTGCAGTGTCTTGAATTAAACAAGCTGAGGCTGTCTATAAGAACTGACATGAAATTGCACATGGTGAATTTAAAAGGAAGATGCTCAGATACAAGAAGGAGCCTATATGGGTAACACGTATATATCCATACTACATGTTAGTGTAATCTGTGAGTGTTTACTCCTGGGACACAATACTTATTAGGAATTTAAAGAGAAACAAGTGAACAAACTAAAGTGGTTGTATCAATGCTAAAATATACACATTTCTATTTCTTTCATGTAAGTAATGAACTGTTTATTTAGCTTTATTTATAGATAATAAGTACCTGTGTATCTAATTTATTATTATCAGTGAAGCAGTGGTTTAGAATGAAATTAGACTAATTTATAATGCTACAGTTAACTATGCGATAAAAACTGGTTTAGGTTCAACAAAAATTCAAATTAATTACGACCTCAGCATTGGAGGGGTAACAAGTGCTCCTCAGTAAATGCATGTGGCAATGTAAAAGTTACACAAGTTATACAAAACCAGGCTTTTCATCTGTGTCATTTTGAATATTTAACAGTATTAGTAAAATACTTTAGAAACTTGATTCTTGGGACCAGCAGTTAGTGTAATGGCTATGTCACTGGACTCCCATGTAGCCAACCACTATTCGAGTCCCGGACCTGGTGGCTTAAACTCACTCCGGTTGCATGTGCGTGCGTGCCCAAGATCCTGAGAGGAGAATGGAGGAGAAGGGATTGCGGCGTGACCATCCCCCCGGGGGATGATTTCTCGCTTTCTGTCTCTCTGTCTCTCTCTGTCTTTCTGGCCAGTACACATGTCCTATAGGAAAAAAACCTCTCCAAAAAAAAAAAAAAAGGAATAAGGAAATAAATCTATTTTCAAAGTATTATATTTACTTCATCATTATTTAGAATGACTCCAAACTGAGAACAATCTTAGTATTCAGCAGTAGGGGAAGATTTAAGGAGGCTACGGTTCATACATTACTTATCAGTCATTCTTTCAAGGGGTATCTACTGTGTACCTATAGGCCCTGGGCTAGATACAGGGTAAAGAATGGTAAATCAAACATATACATAGTTCTTGCCCTCAAGGACAACACAAATTTGTGTGTGAAAGACAAACATTACACAAAAAAATACATAATCACATACGATGATAAATATTGATTCTTGGGACCAGCAGTTAGTGTAATGGCTATGTCACTGGACTCCCATGTAGCCAACCACTATTCGAGTCCCGGACCTGGTGGCTTAAACTCACTCCGGTTGCATGTGCGTGCGTGCCCAAGATCCTGAGAGGAGAATGGAGGAGAAGGGATTGCGGCGTGACCATCCCCCCGGGGGATGATTTCTCGCTTTCTGTCTCTCTGTCTCTCTCTGTCTTTCTGGCCAGTACACATGTCCTATAGGAAAAAAACCCCTCCAAAAAAAAAAAAAAAAAAAGAAAGAAAGAAAGAAAGAAACTTGACTCTTTAAGCATGTCCATTCAAAACCAGGATAGACCCAAAGGGAAAAAGGATGGAAGGATCACTTTGCAATTTACATAGGAATGAGCTAAAGTTACACCGTTTAGACTCTCTTGAAATTCATGTTCATGAACATCAAGTGGCCCTTTCTGACACTCAGCAAGTGTGTCTTCACATTCTCGTATTCTGTGGCTATTTCAGACCATCATTTTCCCAAACCTCCAATCTCTTTTTTTCTCTGTCAGTTAGCTGTCCTCTGGCATTCTCTCTTCTCTGAGTAAATTGACAAAATCAGAAAATACATTTCATACCCTCTCCCCGTCATGGCTCCACCAGCATCAGCATCTCCCCGTTCTACCTGCCTGTCAGAAACCCAGACCGATACTGCAGGAGACAGTAGCCATTGACCGCCTGTGGTGCTGGAGCATCCAAATTGAGGCCAGTCCAATGAGAGGCATGTTGCAAGTGCAGAGTTCCCACTGGAATTCAAAGATAGTATGAAAAGTTGAATTTGAAATTTCTTGTTCCATTTTTATATTGATGAGATGTTAAAATAATAAAATTTTCGATACATTAGATAACATTTATGCTATTAGAATGTATTTTGCCATCTCAGTATACCTTTTTTTTTTTTTTCAGTGCAGTGTTAGAACCTTTAGAAAATTGTGCTGCTCACATTAAAAACCTCTCAGGGAGTACTTCTGTTAGAAGAATGTTCCATATTTCTATCTTCATTCAATCCCTCTGATTTGTTTCTTTGTCTTTAAAGGTTTTTATCATAGGGTGTGTGCACTTGCCAGAGAGAGAGAGACAGTAAGACTCTTCTGCGTTGCTGGTTTGTTTTCCTTTCTCTCCCTGCATCATTTCCACTGATGTGTAAGCATGCTGGAATTCTGTTTAAAATGACTTTTGTGTAACTCTTCTTCCTTTGCCAATTAGCATCTCATTTCTCTAGTCTCCTTTTCAGAATACATTTTTCTAAAGAGTATCTCATACTCTTAGCATTTGTATTTCCCTTTGTCAGTTCCTGCATGGACCTACTCCATTTGGCTTTTGCCTCTGTGTTCCTTTCTCATTTTACAACAACAAAAACACCAAAGACAATAGGTTTTCTTAGGGTTACTGTTTACTCTCACACGTAACTAATCCTGTGGTGGTTCTACGCGCTCATCTTGCTTGGCCTAGCGCCAGCCTTGGCAGAGTTCTCTCTCCTTCTTCCTTACCTGAGCTTTAGGATATTCCATATGCTTTCTTCCCTCCAGCAGTTGCTATTATACCTCAGTCTCTGTCTCTGGAATATTCTTTCCCCTTGAGCCCTCAGAGTTCACAAGTTCAGTTTTATACTTTTTATTCATTTATTTTGACATGTCCTGTTTTGTTTTTCTCTTTATGCTTATTTTCTTGATGATCTCTTGAAAGCCTGAGAACTCTGCCAGAGCTCTGTAAGAACTCCAGATGAAAATATGCAACAGTCTCGAATTTCTATTTTTCTGTTTCTGATTGGATTACTAAACTTAACATTTCCAAAACTCATATTCTCACCAACCCACATTCCAAACTGCACCAGTTTTAGTTATTCTCACCTCAACGAACAGAAGTTCTCTTCATGTTGCTGAAGCTCTCCCATCCCTGCATATGCTATTGGGCAGCAAACCTACGTGTAATTTAAAATCGCAATAAAAATCCAACTGCTTCTCACCATCTTCCTTGCTCTCACCAGAAATACACCATTTCCTTTTGCCCCAGCTCTTCCATAGCCCCTTAACTGTGCTCGCTGGTCCCACCTTAGTCACTGCAAGTTGTCCTTAACATAGAAACCAGAGTATCCTTCTGAACACACATGTGATCATGGTGCTCTTCCATTTAAAGCCTTGAAAAAGTTCTTCATTATGCTGAAATAAAAGCCGAAGTGCTGGCAATAGTCTAGCTGTGAAGTCCTGCATGATCCTCTTTTCATCCTAATCCTTCTCTTTTCTATGTTAGCTGAAGTTACACTGGTCTCCTTTCTGTTAAACAAAAAAAAAAAAAGAAAGAAAGAAAAGCAAAAAAAGCATATTTCTGCATTAAAAGTAGGCATTGGTTTGCATGCCTGAAATTTGTCCTCTGGGTTATAACATCAGGATAACTTTGTTAACTACTTCAAGTCATTCTTCAAGTGTCAACTTCTTGACGAGGTCTTCCAGCAAATTAATTAGAATCCCGTTGTCTCCCACACCTTCCTCACAAACTGTTCTCTCACTAAGATATGGAAAATTTGATCTTTTAAAATTCACATATGTGCATTAAAGCATTTAGACTAATCAATCATTCATTCATTCATCACTTTTCTCCTATCAATGACATGATTTTCTTTTTGCTTGACTGCCAATGTGCTCTGAGGAAGCTAGAATAAATAATGAATATTTTCAGTTATGAGACTCCTTTGAACTACTCAGGGAAAAGCCTGAGGAGTGGGAGAAAAGCAGAAAGAAAAATGGAAGGTTTCATTGATAATGGCACGTGAAGAGAGAATGAAGATTGATTACACTCCAGGGACTCTTCTATTGGATTTTGTATGTTCTTTGTTGCCTGAGATGCCAAAAGCAAAGCCCTGATCTCCCTGACGGATGTCTAACTAGACACTGGTCTGCAGCAGACACAGAGCCCCTGCTTAAAATCAGAAAGATTCTTATTACCCTGCTACTGGGGAAGAAAAACGCATGGTTTTGAGTATACCGTATCTCCAGCAGCAAAGCCTGCTCAGCGTCTAAGTCCATTTTATTTCCATTAGATTTAAGAAGCCACTCAAAATAAATAAATAAATTCAAATGAGAATAAGAGAGTCTGAACCGGAAAGCTTCGTTCATGTCTCTTGTGATTAGCAGAAGTGACCCCAGGGCTTTCTGTGTTTCACTGCGGGGATGCCCAGAACCTGTAAATAACATTTACACTTTCCTTTCTCTCCTTCCTTGCTCCTCCACTGGGTTCAATTGAAACATTCCTATCTTCTACAACATGTATTGTTACTTGATTTTTTAAAAGTAATATTCTATCTCCTTTAAAATCTATAACAGAACTGAATTAAGCATCACGCAGTGATTTCATGCAGTGATTTTCCTGAATGATTGCCAAGGTAAGAGTAATTTTTATCTAATTTCTTTACATTCAGTCTCACTGGCCATAGGGAGATCTTCTGGGACCCTCGATATTCAATGATGTCAAACATGGAATCCAAAGGCATGTGCTAAAATCCAGTGCCTTCACCACCACACCACCTGACGGCCCCTCGAAACCCTTTCAATGTAAGTACAGTAAGTTGATTTTTAAGTGAATTATTTACTATTTTTAAAAGCTTCCTATATTACCTCTTCCTATACTACAATAATTTTTAAAAGCCATAAAATGGTAGGCTTGGCTTATTCTATCTCATTGTTCTTCATTTTTGTTGCAGATCTGAACTTTTCTTAGGGGGAGTGTAAAAGGTACTAAAGCAGTTTTTATTCAGTTACTTTTCCTTCCAACTTCTATGTGTTATCACAAATTCTAAAGGAATTAGATTTGGGTGAATATTTCTTATTATGAAGTTACATGTCTGAGAACAAAAGATTATGAACTAGCTTATAGTTCCTTGTTAAAATAATCATACAGGAATTAACCTTTTTTTTTTTTTTTTAAGACAGATTTTTGCTATAGGGAGTGTACCTTCACCAAACAGACAGAGACAGAGAGACAGAAAGCGAGAAATCACCTCCCAAGGGGGACGGCATGCCAGTCTCCTCTTGGGGTTTTGGTCAGTATGTACATATACCCAGAGCGAATTTTAAGCCACTGGGTCCAGAATTTGAACTGTAGTCAACTATGTGGGGGTCCAGCGACATAACCATTATGCCATCTGCTGGTCCTGATCTGAACTTTATTAGGAAATACTTCTACCACCTTCAGATCTTACCTGTGTATTTTACTACTTACTTTTTTTTGTTATTCATTTTATGGACCAATGTGAACACAGAGAACAGGATTTTAGGTGTATTCTGGTCATTGTGTGTCTTTCACTATTGCTTAATGGAATAGGGCTTTCTCATAATAATTTGCATTGCCATGATTCATTTCAGAAAATAGTTGTAACAATTTGTCATGGATTGACTTGTGCATCTATATCACAATGCTGCCACAGATAATCATAATTGAAATTAATTGCAGCCTGAAAACAATTTCTTTTAAAATAATAGTCTACATCATCTCTTTCTTTGAAGCATGAAACTAATAATAATTTACATAATTTTTCTTATTTCAGTCTAAATGGAGATGTTTGTTACTAGGTTGAACTAATGGACATAATTGTCTATGTTTCGCTAAGACTTTAGAGTGAACTAAATGCTAGAAACTTCCCTGACATGAAAAAAAAATACTAATGGGCATTTATTACTTTGTATACTTATTCTATTGATCCAATAATCAAGATGTAGGTATATTGTATCCAAGAACAAACAAAAGATATATACTATACAAACAAAGTACAATGTATACAAAAAATATTCTAGGAGTATTTTTATTTAGTGCTCAAGGTGGCACAAAGTTTCTCATATTTCTGAAAGTATCTCTTTACATCTGTCACAAATGGATTCAGATTTTGATATATAGTTACATTCTGGATAGCTATTTATTTTTTAAAACATGTATTTAATTTCACTATTTTTTTTTAATTTGATGAGAGAAGGAGAGAGAGAGAGAGAGAGAGAGAGAGAGAGAAATTGAGAGAGCAAGCCACCAGATTTGAGACTCAACCTGTGTTCAGCCATGTGGGAGTCTAGCACCTTAAACACCATTGTCACCTGCTATCCCCCTGGATAGGTATTTACTAAAATATTAAATATAGCTGGGACCAGCAGGTGGTGTAGTGATTAAGGCTATGGACTCCCACATGATTGACCATGGCTTGAGTCCCAGATCAGGTAACTTGAAAATCATACCAGGTGTGTGTGCATGCATGCCCAAAGTCCTGAGAGGGGATTGAAAGAGAAGGTATTGCAGAGTGGCCATTCTCCCTGAGGGGAGATTTTTCACTTTCCCTCTGTCTCTCTCTGGCAAGCGCATGCAGGGCACATGGCAAAAATCTTTTAAAAAAAATTAAATAGCCTTATTAGTAGATAACATCTAGACAGATTCATCTTTTAAACTTTTTTTCTGAGAGGATTTGCTATAGTGCGCGTGTGCTTGCCAGACAGACAGAGAGAGACAGAGAGACAGAAAGCGAGAAATCACCCCCCCCAGGGGAGATGGCCACGCTGCAATCCCTTCTCCTCATTCTCCTTTTGGGATCTTGGGCACGCACGCACATGTGCCCAGTGAGAGTTTTAGCCACTGGGTCCGGGACTCGAACCGCAGTCGACTACGTGGGAGTCCAGAGACATAGCCATTACACTAACTGCTGGTCCCATCTTTTAAAAATAATTTTTGAAAAAATTAATTTAGAGAGTGGTTTGTTGCAACTCATTCTCCCATCTTTTAATAGGGTCGATCATCATTTTTCGAAACATCAGCTTGAGTTCCTTGTGTATTCTGGTTATCAGTCCCTTATCTGACGCATAGTTTACAAAATTATTCTCCCATCCTGAGTGCTGTGGATTCACACTAATTACTGTGAGCATATGAAAAAATGCTCAACATCCCTCATTGTAAGGGAAATGCAGATCAAAACAACAATGAGATACCACCTAACTCTGGTCAGAATGACCTAAGATTAAAAGAATAAAATACAATAAATGCTGGTGGGGGTATGGTGAAAAGTGAACTCTCTCACACTGCTGATGGGAATGTAAATTGGTCCAGCCACTGTGGAGAGCAATTTGGAGATTCCTCAAAAATCTACAAATAGAACTACCATATGACCCAGCAATCCCACTCCTTGGTATCTACCCAAAGGACAGAAACATTCTTAATCAGAAAAGTGCTTCTACATCTATGTTTATTGCTGCAATATTCACAATTGCCAAGACATGGAACGTGCCAAATGTCCACAAACAGATGAATGGATCGAAAAACTATGACACATATACTCTATGGAATATTATTCAGCAATAAAAAACAACAAAACCCTGGCTTTTGACAGAAAGTGGATGGATATGTAAGATTTACTGCTGAGTGAAGCAAACCAGGCTATGAAGGAGAGACATTGTATGTCCCCGCTTAATATATACCGAGTGTCCACACTCTATGACTGAAAGGGATTGACTGAAGGATATAGAAACACAATAAATGGATGTAAATACAGATATAGTGTGTGTGAAAGAGTAAGGTTTGAAGAAAAACAATTAGAAAAAAATGGGGAGGAAAAACATTAATGGGACAAAGAAACATGCCAATTTCCGTTAAAGATATTTTATAGTTTAGTCAACTGGACTAGGGAGAAATGTTCATATGTTAAACTATTCACTTTGTAAGCTAAATTATGTGATTGACTGTATAAAAGAAAATGAAATTAAAAATAAAAAAACAAAAAACAAAAAACCTTAAAAAATTAATTTAGATATTGCAGAGGGTGATAAAATTTAAAGTTTAATAATTTTGCCACTCATATTTCATCTTTTATGACAATGCAGTACATTTTATTTGGAGACTTAGGTCAATATATGTTATGGGGATAATTTATACGTTTTATAACACTGAGATCTTATGTTGTTTTGTTTATCAAATCATTTCTGATCCTGAATTCACAGAACATTTCCCTATTTGCACCTAACAGTTCTAAAATTTGTTTTCCTAAATTTAACACTTTAATCAATCTGGAATCTTTAAAAAGAATAATGTGCAATATAGATTTTTCTCAAATATATGCCATCTCATTTATATTTTTCAAATTATAAAAGAATTTATATACTCACATAATCCTATAACTAACATTTTATTTTGTCAAACACTTTTAATTTATTGATCTAACTATCTATTAACATTTAATTTTCTAATAATTTTTTTAGAAGTTTTTGTCTTTGAATGTATGTCATTGCTGGAGATAGAGACAGAGACAGTGAGAGGGAAAGTAAGAAATCAACCCCCCGACAGGGATGGCCACACTGCAGTCTCTTCTCCTGGGATCTTGAGCATGCATACACATGCACCTGGAGTTACTCTCAAGTCACCAGGTCTAGGATTTGAACCGTGGTAGGCTCTGTGAGAGTCTAGTGATGTAACTGCTACACCATCTGTTCAAGAAATTTTATAATGTATATTAGAGATATTAATACATTTTATCTCAAACACTTTGGCATAGATATTATGAACTAGAGTTTGCTAAATAACTATAGATTTTATGAAACAATTTTATACCCCCTCAAAAAAAGTAAATAAACCCAGAAATAGGCACACCTTTTCATTTGTCAAGCAGTTGGTGTGAGGAATTCAGTCTTGTCAGTAGTTGAACTATATTTTGATATTGCTTTTGTTATTGTCATCATTACTGCTCCACACTCTACAAATTCCTCCTCATGCTTTTATTTGCTGGTAGGCTGCTGATATGTTGCTTTCGATATGATGCTTAGAGGAGGTGCTTAAGTATTGGTTTTTTTTTTTTTTTAAGTATTGTTTTGAGTCCTCCTTCATCCCCAATTTTCATCAGTCCCTGAAATTATTCCAAATGTGGATCTTGTCTGTATCCTTGCCCCCTTCCCAGCAGTGGGCTGCTCTTGACCCTCACTGTGGGATAAGACATGGAGTGGCAGTTGTGGGGGATCAAGTCCCACCCTCTGAGTCTGTACGACTTTGCATTTCAGCTTCAATACGAAAGTATTCTCGTATCTGTCTGTCCTGTCTTCCACATAGCTGACAGTTTATGCCTCCTGCCCATGCACGCTCCTGAGTAAGAAAATGCTTATTTTCTGCCACTCTGCCAGCAGCAGTTGACCTTTGTTCCACTCTAGCATAGGATTCTGTGGCCAAAGTGTACCTCACCTTTCAAGGCCAGGCAAAGTGCTTCTGCCTCTTCCTTTACTGAAAGGGGACCTTAGGCAACTATTGTTATTAAAAATAATAATATGAATTTTTACATTACTAAGGAGATTTTTAAAATTATCTAACAGAAATGATTGCAATCTTTATATTTCAAGATTTTAAGGACACGATTAAATATTACATATAGAGTTTGCCACATTGGCTTTTGTGAGAAATGTGAGAGGTCCTCAAAGGATTACAGAAAATGTATTAGGATAAAACTCTGAATGGATTTAAAAATTATTTTCTTCACCAACCCAAAATTAAGTCATACTGTGATTCTATTTTTCTTTGAGCTTTTTGATGTCTCCTTACATATTTTTGGATTTGCGAGTTTTTAAGCTCATTGTTCAGACTTCAATAATTCCTTATATGTATTTTTTTTTCTACAGTGTCCTTTCTATCAAATGTTTTTGCACTAATTTTATTTCTTAAGTTGGTTTAGAAGCAACATTTGAAGTTATGTCTTAGTTTCTCAAACAAAATTTGTGGTCATTATGCTAGCTCCCTAGTCTACTAGATCTTCTAGTCAATTGATTTCTCTTCTTTGGATTAAAAATAAAAACTCCTGTACCTCATTCACTGACCTATATAGAGAACACACACACACACAACCATGCTTTCTTTCCAAAACCAAATTCTAGAAACTTCGAAAATTATAATGTTCTCCAGCATGTACTTTTCCCCCTTATGGATAAGTTGTGAACCAGAGTAACAAATTAGGTAAATCATAACAGCATGAAGTTTAAAAGTAACTGTTTCATCTGAAATAAACTATAGTGCATTGACTCATGTCGGAAATGTTCTTACAGCAGGGGCCAGAAGATGGTGCAGCAGTGGAATGCAATGCTCCATGAAGCCACATGGGAAAGTTTCCAGAACATAGCTGGAGACCTCCCTGAGCATGCTGGGCCTATGTATGCCCAGGGTCTGGGCTGGCTTAAGCTGGGGGTGGATCTCAGCATTGAGGCCCTGTCAGAGTGCTGTCTCTCAGACTTTCTGTGTCTCTCTCACTTGTGGAATTCATAAAAATGTTAAAAACTAATGAAAAATAATTTATTAATCATAATGACAAGTTTTCCTCAAAGCATATAGCAATAAAACCTCTCCTTTTGAGTTAATTACCATTTTGAAATACCCAATTTTCCTTTGCACTACTAGAAAACCCAGTATCTACTAGTACTCATTGCTAATCTTAGAAGCTAAGTTTTTGTTTCCCTCCCCATAGGGCATGTGAACTGGCCAGAGAGAAACAGAGAGAAGATAAGTAAGAAATCACCTGCCTGTGTTGGGGGGAGTGGTCATGTCATAATCCCTTCTACTCCATTCTCCTCTCAGAATTTTGGGCATGCACACACATACATCCAACGTAATTCTCAAGCCACTGGGTCCAAGACTCAAGCCATGGTGGGCCATGTGGGAATTCAGTAACTTAAACAACATACCACCTGCTGGCCCAGCAAGTCTCGGAGACTCTTTCTCTGATATTCCAGGTGGACAGTACAAAAAATGGAAAGGGTAGGAAAAAATCTTTCTCAAATGCTTTTGTACCTTAAAATAAAATGTTTACTGTCCAAACTACTCCAGTATGTCTTTCTCAAAAAGTTTCATACTTGAAAAACAGAATGTTTACTATCCAAGCTCGTCCATTGTGACTTTTTTTTTTTTTTGAGTAACATTACGTAAGTTATGCTTTTTCTTGTTTTATTTATGTTGTATGTCCAAGAGAGTGACTGAAGCCAGAAGCAGCTTCCAGCTTGTCAATGACTGTCTTGGTGAGCTAATTGACAAAAGATAAATACCTGGGAAAGCTCTCCGAGCCAGGAAACTCTACTGAGGAAGTGGTCTTGTCCTGTTTCAAGGAGCTGTCAGGAACACAGCCATTTTGAAGAGTGAAGAGGCTTTCAGGGCTGTTAGCTGTCAAGTATCCACTGCATAACATAAGGAGAGCTCAGTTTAAAGCAGTGTCAGGAGGCTAGACGAAGAGCCAGTCTGCCAGATGTCTAGAAGTGTGCTTAGACACCTTCCAGCTCCATCTAGAAGACTGGCTACTCGCATTGCTGTCACATACTTATGAAACACTCTCGTATCACTAACAGCAGGGAAATGCCCTCAGACGTCATGGGAGAGTTTCGCTAATTAAATCGATGTGCCATTAAGAATCTCCTCATATTGGAAACGCACAAGCTATCTCCCAAAATTTCAAGGCCACCTTGAAAAATGTAGACTCATCAATATCTTATGTCATTTAAAAGAAGTAATGCTGCAACGTTAGAGGTAATGAAATTTTCACGTATGTGATCACCTAACATCTCAGTGCTTACTTTTGGATGTATTGCCTGCCCTTCTGAGACTTTAATTAGTACCTGTATAATGGCATTTTAAGTGACATTTATAGATTTTGAAACTAAACCAACCTAAGGTGAGTCATGAATTCTTGAAATAGAACAAAGCAAACAACAACTTCAAATCTAAAACAAACAAACAAAAAACACCCCACCACCTATAAAGCAACTGATGCTGGTACTGTTAAATAAATACAAATTTGGGGAAAAACATAAATGAGTTTGTCACCCAATTTCTCATTTACTTTCTATAGGTGGAAAATTAAAAAAAAATTGGATAGAGGGCACATATATTCACCAGAGAGAGACAGATAGAGAGGAAGAGAGAGAAGGAAAATGAGAAAACGCACCTCCATGAAGGATGGTCACGCCACAATCCCTTCTCCTTTCCCTTTTTGTGATTGTGGACACACACAGACATGGGCCTGGTGTGTTTTACAAGCAGTCGGGGCTAGGACTTGAATAGTGCAGTCTGTCTTGTGTGATATAACCACCTCAACCATCCCCGCCACCAGCTAGTCTTATACTCTATTTTCGAACTCTTGAAATAAGCATAGTGAAAGTTGTTAAAAGTATGATTTATGTTATTGCAAGATGTCAGCTTTAATGTGACTATTATGACTTTATTTTCTATTAGACATACCTGATCAATGATTGGATCAGTTAGTAAAAACACAAGTAGTATTTCATTTATTTACACAGCTGGCTAGATTTTCATTAATTAGACTCCTGGAATGATTATCAGATAGGGTTGCAACCTTTTTTTCTTCCCTTTTTTTTTTTTTTCTTTTTAAGAGACTTTTTGGTATAGGGTGCATGTGTTTGCTAGAGAGACAGAGATGGAGACTGAAAGCAAGAAATATCCACTAGGGGAGACAGCCATGCTGTAATCCTGTCTTCTCTATTCTCCTCTCAGGATTTTGGGCATGCATGACACATGCCCAGTCTGTTTCAAGCCACTGGCCCTAGCCTTGAACTGTGGTCGGCTATGCAGGAGTCCAGCGATGTAACCATTACGCCTACAACCATCTGTCCGTGCTGCGTTGCAATCGTAAAATGAAGTAGTCTAAGAATATCATACTCAAGAAAAAGTTTATATTCTTTCTATGTAAAGGTAACTAAGCCTTTTTAGGATGTGGTTACTTCAAGTTTTAGAGAGTGTCTAGATCAAGAACTCCCAAACTAAAACATTTGTCTTGCCAGTTTGATACAAGAGGCAGGTATTAATGTCAGATGTTAGGTTATCTAATTGTAGTGACCACTGAGCCTATTGCTATCCAGGTGACAGACAGATGTCTCCTGTGAAAGTCTGGTTATTTATGGCTTTCTACACATTATCAGCTGAAGTGATGCAAAATTTAACTAAGCTCCTCTCTTGTTCTGAGATATTTTATAATTGTTTTCATGACTGCTTCACTGATAATTGACTTCATTCTCAGCATAAATGTTTTGCTTTGAGAAAATACTAACAGAAAGAGTTCAACCAGATGTTCAGAATAAACTAGTTTCAAAATCAAGTTTAACTCTTTTGTGTGAGATGGGCTTAAAATTTGAAAAAGTAATTGCCTAAATTTTATTTTATTGATACATTTGTCTTATAAGAACATATTTTAAAAGCCAAATTAATATTTCCAGAGAGAGTTCAAATTTAAACACAAACCTATGCCAAAAATTACATCTAATAAGATACTTCTCATTCCAAATATTACAAAGGTTTTTAGCTTATAATAACTTCTTGAAATGGCACCTTAGACAAATAGTGCTAATTTAGCTGTTAGCAGTTTCTCTACTGTTGCTCTAAGGCATTGATTTCAGTGGACAGACCAGTGCAAAATAATCCTTCCTGTGCTGACCTGTGTCAAGGGCAGTTTTCATCTTAGATGTTATCGGAAGGAAACTTAATTACCTCTGCTTACCTTGCCAGGTTGCTCTTTAAAAGAACTGTTCACTGACTAGTCAAACATATCAATATTCATTTAATAAGTATGCATATATATATGTATTTGAGTGAATGTATGATATGATGACATTAATAATATAAATAAACAGTTAAGTCCCAGACCCTGAGGTTTAAAAAACAGGTATGTGCATGTGTGTGATAAAATTATCAGTATTATTTTATGAAATACCATATTGTCCCTAGATTAGTCATCTGCTATGGAATAGGAATGAGAATGAAGCTATAATTGATTCAAAGAAATATTAAATTTGACATTTTATGTCCATGTTCCTTTTCACAGTTGAGATGTTCCTACAAAATATAATAACCTATGTATCTTATCAAATTTGACTTTGAGATAAAGTTTTTATACATTTTTATGAGATTAACATGTGCAAAGTATTTTAACCAAATGTCATGGATTCTGACTGATAGATTATATTTTATCACCCTGTGATTATTTAATCTTTGAAAAAAAATTAACCAAACCCTTGGTTATTATTTTTTCACTGTTAGTAACTAATTTACTAGGACTACGAGTGTGTGTGTGTGCATGTGTGCCCATGTGCATGTCCAAATATGTAGTAGCAAAAATAGAAACAGTAGGTTTAATTTAATAGCAGACTACAATTCTTAAATTTGCAATTCTGGAAAGAGAACAGATTACTTTTTTATGAATCACAACCCAGTTGTCAGAATGAGTCAATTAAAATGTAAGTCCACTTTCAAGTTGATTTGGAAAAAGAGCAACCAAAAGGGATAGTTAAAAAAAGAGAAGAAAAAAAAAGAAAAAGTAAAAAAGAGTGGAAGGATAAGTGAGGAGTGAGGCAGAGGAACAGAGGATGCAGGAAGAGTGTTTGCCAAGAGCCAGGACTCAGGGACTCATTGGATATGCCCACTACCCACATTGTGTTGTTACTGCCTTCAGTGCAACCTTGATTTAGTAATTCTAAGTGTTCATTTGTAACATGGCAATATTAACAGTTAACTAATATTTCATAATTCTGATATTTTATTTTCTTAATATGGTAAATGCTACTTACATTTTATTATTACTAATGATATACTCCATAATTTTGCTGTTGGGATGATTCATGGGTTAACATGTATCAAATGTTTAATATCTTAGTCAATTCTGACTGCTATAACAAATATCCCGTAGACTGGCTTATTGGAACAAAATAATTTCTTTCTTATGGTTCTGGAGCATGGGAAGTTGATGATCAAAGCCTAGCAAATCCAATGTCTAGTGAAGGGCTGTTTTGGGGTTTGCAGATGCCTGTCTTCTGGGTGTGTTGTCACATGGTGGAAGATGAAGAGGACATCTCTCTCCAGTCTCTTCTTATGTGGCCACTATCATCTTCCAAAGCCCCATGTCCTAATACCATCACCTATGGGATTCCGAGATGTTGAAGGAATGCTAATAAGCTAATGTGCCTCCACCATTTTTCTATAGCATCACTCTGCTTGCAGTTAGTATGGAATTTTTTAATAAAAACTGGGAAAGAAGTTTGCCAGTTACTATTTTAAGAATCCTTTTGAGAGAGAAGACATTTAATTACCTGCATAATGCCTACAAACTACTGGCTTCTCCAGTGCGATATTAAAATATTAGTGGGATTTTTTTTCCCCTATAGAGCACGTGCACCCACCAGTGACAAGAGAGAGGGAAACTGAGAAATCCCCCAAGGGGGGGTGGCCATCTAACAGTCCCTTCTCCTCCATTCTCCTCTCGGGTATTGGACACACATACACACATGCACACATGCACACACCTGGAATGTTTTTCAAGCCTCTGGGTCTGGGACTTAAACAGTTAAATCAGCTCTGTGGGATCCAGTGCTTTAATTACCGTGCCACCTGTTGGCCTGTGACACAGATTTTAACCAATTAGATTTCATTGGATTGCCCTCTTTGAACATCAATTCATGATTTTTAAAAATTGTAGGTAGAAATAAATCACAACTACAGGAGACAAAAATGCTTCAAGTACATGCATGTTTATGACACCAAAATTCATGGGAGGACAAGATTTTTTCCTTTGCAATATTATTTTACTTCAGCAGTAACAAAAATGTTGTCACAACAGAAACACAGTACTACTGCCTTTTTATATACTGAACAATAGCTCCAACACATTTCTTGCGTTGCCAAGCTCAGAATTCATATGATTAATTTATGTTCTGACTAAAATACATTCAAAGAGATAGGAAATAAAAATGAGACTGGAATTTAATTTAGTGATGAATTCATAGGAAAGTAAAATCAGTTATGAGAAAGACAAAGACAGATACAGCTGGTGGCGTGGTGATTAAGGTGGTTGGCTCCCACATGGCCGACTGGCCCATGGAGACCAGGACCAGCAGGCTTGGAAAACACATTGGTGTTTGTGTGAGTGTGCCTGAAATCCCCCAAAGAGAAAGGATTGGGGCATGGCCATCCCCTCGGAATGGTGCTTTCTTACTTTCCCTTTCTCCCTCCTTCTCTCTCTCTGTCTCTTTTAGGCAACCATATGCACCTTATGACAAATTTAAATAAAATAAATGAAAAAATAAATAAAAATAAGTAAAATAAAGAGACCTTGCCCGAGGAAACAAGCAAACAGAAACTGCTGCAGACTTGAATCTTTTCTCATATGCCAAGGACTTCATTTGGTAAAAGGTCCTGGAAAGCATTAACTTCCTCCAGAGGTTATTTGCATTTGATAATACCATGCACCTCTCAGGAGCATTAGCAGTCTCTGGTGTCTGAACGCCAATTTCAAGAACTCTGAAAAGTTGAGAGTAGGGTAGGTTCCCTCTTATTTCTGGGCACAGCTTTTCAGGGCTCCCACCTAAATGCAGGCTGTTTAGCAGTGCCCCACACTTGGTTGGCTCTGAACTTCCACTTCCATCTTCCTAATCCCAGAAGACCCTGAAACATGCTTTGCACAGGGTCTCAGCTCCCTTTTCAGAACTGAAAAGCATTTTCAGAATTCTGTGGATTTTCATCTGGCAGACTGTGGCATGGTCATCTTCACAGCCTGGTAGAGTCCCAGTCCTGTTTATACTTTATGTTTCTTAGCAGGAAGGTTGTTCTCAATTCTCCAGTTTACTTTACTGGGGATAAATGTTGCCCATTTTCTGTCATTTTAAATGATTTTCTGTTTCTTAGGCTGAGTACATTTATCTTGGAATATTGAGAGTAGATGACCTACATCAAATCAGCAAAGAAAATGAACTACTGATGGATTTTTTATTTATCATACTGGTCTGGTAACCCTTTGATTTTAAGGACCGTGATTAGAACAATATTAGACTATGAAAAGAAATAATCATCAATCCTGATACTTTTATGACAAGAAAAATAAATCCACTGGGAGAAAATATTCACGCATGTCCTCGCAGGTTCATTTAGTTGGCACATTTTACCGAGTGCCTTGCCTGTGCTGTACTGGGTGCCAAAGTGGACACTGGAGATAGAGGTGACAGATCTGATCCTTCCCCTCTTTTGTGACATAAAATCCATCAGGTGGCAATGAGTGGAGAGAATGAGTGAGTGAATGCCACTTTTTAAATTTAAATAAGCCTGGGATCATCAGATGACATAATGATTACGTTGCTGGACTCCACATAGTCAACCATGGTTTGAGTCCCCAATCCGCTGGATTAAACTCACACCAGGTGCATGTGTGTGCTTGCCCAAAATCCTGAGAGAAGAATGGAGAAGGGTTTGCAATGTAGCCATTCCCCCTGGGGGGTGGTTTCCAGCTTTCTGTCTCTCTGCATCTCTCTGGTGAGTGCGCACACTCTATAGCAAAAATCTCTCTCTCAAAAAAAAATTAAATAGGCCTGAGAAATAAATTAGTCAAATTATTTCTTCTTATCCAAAAGGAGAAAAAATTGCTGAGTGCCATTGACTTTCCCAAGGTCTCAAAGGTAGCAAGTGAATGAAAATAGTAGAAAACCTCTTCTGACTCTGAGAAGGCTTTTTTTTTTTTTTTTTTTGTATGATATCATGATGTTCTCTTTAATTAACTGGGTTCTTTGAATCATCTTTGCAATACATTTTAGATATTGAAAGTAATGAAGAGGATTCTGAATTCACAGACATAATGACTAAAACGTCATTTTTGTTCATGTAACTTGAACATTAATAATAATTAACAAACTTTTAAATTAAGTTGATCCAATATGATAAACCTAATGTACTTATATATGTATAATTAATCGTGAAAATGGTTGTAGCAAACATCAATAAGAACTTGAAACATTATCTAAACATTAAATATTACATATAAGTCTACAGCAATTTTTCTCAAAAGTGTATTTTTAAGCCATCCACTTCTGCTAGTACTCTCCCATTATTTTTATTATTTTAGTTATTATAATAAAAGGTAGTTTCATATATCTTTTTGTAGCAAGTTAACAATTTATGACATTTAAAGAAAATAAAACAATGAACATATATGCACTAATCAATTTGAATGTGTGTATGCTATGAGCAAACCTGTAACTATTTTCCTCATATTTGTTTGATAAATCACTAAGTTTTATTAGCATAGTTCTAGTTAAATTTTTCTGCTTAGGTTTTTGCCATTGGAGGGATGTGCATGCCAGAGAGAAACAGAAAGATAGTGAGAGGGAAAGTGAGAAATCACCCTCAGGAGGAATGGCCAGGTGACAATCCCTTCTCCATTTTCCTCCTGAGATTTTGGTCAAGCATGCAAACCCACTCAGTGTGAATGTCAAACCCCGAGGTCCAACATTCAAGCAGTGGTTGGCCATGTGGGAGTCCAATATTGGCCTTTACCACCACTCCACCTTCTGGCCTCAGTCCCAGCCAAATTCTTACTGTTTTTCCTGTTGATAAACTAAATAATCCAAAATTTTTATTAAAATTTACCATTTTACCACAACAGATTGAGAAAAAGGTGTTGCCAGTGATATATACATATCAGATTGTCAGGAAAGTCATGATGCATTTTTAAATAAACAGAAAAATCCATCATGATTTTCGTGATGACCTAATATTCTGTACAAACAAATCACATGTTTATACATATACATACATATACATATATGTATATATATATATTTATATATATATATCCCTCAAAAAATAGCGTAATAAAAATGGAGGGTGCATAACATAATGCAATGTTCTTTGTGGATGATGATAAACACAGAAATGTCTAGATTGGATTATCACACACTGCATGCATGCTTTGAAAACCCATATTGTACTCTACAAAGATACATAACAATTAAATTTAAATTATAAATTTAAGAAGTATATTATTTTTCAATATTTAAGGGAAATGAAAAGAAGTGTCTTATGTGTAACATCAAACCCTTTTTTATTCTGACAATATTGGTAGAAATTTGATGGGCCAAATATCACCTTCAATCAAAACTCACTACTCCCTGCAGTGAAGAAATTCCCAATGGCTGGCTCAAGGTGGTTAAGGTGGCTGTATTCCGGTGATGGTGTAGTTCAAGTCCTGGACTTGGCAGTTTGCGAAACCCTCCAGGCACATATATACGTGTCCCTGAAATCCCAAAAGGAGGGAAAGATGAAAGAGAAGGGATTGTGGAGTGACCGTCCTCCATGGGGAGTACTTTCTCTCTCTCTCTCTCTGGCAAGTGCACATGCCCTCTTGCAAAAAAAAAAAAAAAAAAAAAAAAAAAAAGAAAGAAAAAGAAAAAGGATAAAGAAATTAAGAGCTCATACAATCAGGAAGAAAAAGAGTAAAGTATTATAATAACCAGCAGAGAAATATTAAATAGTTGGAATAGTTAGCATTCTTAGCTATTCTGCAGTAGACTTATCTCCTTGGGACATACTTCAGTGAGGAGTTTTAATGATGTGTACATTTTATTTCATGAATGCATAGTTTGTTAAAATATGGGAAAAATAACAACTATTTTTCATTTCTAACAACAGAGCATAGAAGTTGCAATTTTTTGGCCAGCATTCATAGCCTAAGCAGCATATTAAAAAAAGTAAAGGTACAAAATTAACTGGACAAACTGAAAAACGTCTAAATTTAACTGGCTTTGTACCAGAGTGATAGCTGCTGAGGGTATTTTAAATAGTGAGAGAGATAAATGGTCTTTGAATGTAATCCCTAGTGAAATCTGCAAGAAGTCCCATTCTTATTATAATAAATAAAATGAAAGCAAGGAAGTTCTGTGCTTCCCAGAATACAATATTGGCAGAACAAAATGAAATAAATCTAAACTAGGATTTGAGCTCAAAATGCAAAATTTATGTGAGCAGCTACAACAAATTATTTATACTTTTACTACTTTTGCTTTGTATCATCAATAAGTAATCTTTGTTCACATCCTCATGACCTTCACTTACTTTGGGGAAAATTGTGTTTTTTCCTAGTGACTATTATTGAGACCATAAAGGAAAATATTACAATGTCATCACACTGGATGAAAAGAAATTTGAACTATGCATTATTGAGGGTTCTCATTTTCCAAATCGCTCACAAGCCTCTTGGGATTTCTAGCATCTTCATCTTTTTCTGTTTGTTCTCTTTTGGCAGATCCAGAAACCTATCAGCAGTTCTTAGAGAAACTTTTTTTTTTTTTCCTGTTCACACATCAAAGTGGCAACTTTTTAATGATCCCTAATCTAGAGAGAGCCAGATAGTTTCTTCTGCCTTTGTAAAACGATAAAAAGAAAGCAAGGGATATTTTATTTCTTTTCTTAATTGCCTTGCCAAGTTCCCAAGGTAAGCAAAAGAAATTATGTACAAAAAATGAGAATTGTCAAAGGCTCTTTGCTGTGGTACAGGCATTTTCCACTTTTTAAAATATTTTTAAAGAAGTATTATTCCACATTTATTCTCAAGTTATAAAGCAATGACAATTTTCTTTTGAAGTACAATAATTTAAATGGTAGTTAGTACACTTAGAGTAGAAAGCACATGAACATTGTACTGCAGGGATCATTCCTAACTTTCAGGATGTCGCTTTCTTTTAAAATAGAACATTGTAAACTCAGTTAAGCTACTCCGTGTATAGGATCTGCCGTGTTGTTTTGGGGATTATAGGATAAATCCACCTCATTTGTTTTATTTTCTTCCTTAACTGTTTCTTAATTTCTAACTACCAAACAGAATTTTTGGGTATGTGTGTTTAGTAAGAGTTAAGCACAATTGAGAGAAGAGAGGTCTTTACATATTTTTCATTAAAAATTTACCCTGGCTCCAAAGTTTTTCAAGCAATGGGGAGGCAGAGACTTAAATCAGAAAATGGACAGTGGAGTTTCGAGTTTGAATTTCAAATGTAGCACTTAATATATAAACGATCTACCACAAGTTACTTAGATTCTCCTTCCTCTAAGTAAGTATGATAAACCATGACAAGTATCTAGTCCAGGGTCTAGCACATAGATAGATGCTTCTCAGTAAAAGGTCACAACTATTATTAAAGGCCAAATATATTGTGACTCAGTCTATCAGGTGCCCCAGTGATGCTGTATAACATACTACAGACATAGGGGCTTAAAACTAATAACCCTGTGGGGTCAGAAGGTGGCGCAATGGTTAAGTCACTGGACTCCCTCATGGCTCACCACAGCTCAAGTCCTAGATCTGGCAGCTTTCTCTCTCTCTCTCTCTCTCTCTCCTCTGTGCCCTATAGCAAATTAAAAAATAATAACAATAAATACAATTAAACAAATAAAAATTAAACAAAAAAATTACAACTGTGAATCTAGGGTCCTGCCCTTAGGGCCAGCCTCTGTCCTTCAGCTGCCCTTGCTCACTGACTATGACTGGCCAGTGGGTCAGCGGGGGATGAACCACTGAGAATGATTCAGCTGGGGAAACCATTTCTGCTCCACATCATCTCTTAGCCACAGGCTAGCCCAGTCTTGTTCATGGTGGAGTCAAATTCTGAGAAACAGAGGTGAACAAGGGCCCATGAGTCAAAATGGGATGCCAGTGATATAGTGACACTGAGGTGGACCTGCAGGAAGACTGCTGTTTGGAAAGTCCAGGGAGTTGTCAGGTCACCTCATTGTGGGTTTATACCCTACGTTTGGGTGACAGGTTTTCTGTTACTGTTGGTGATTATGGGCAGGAGCCAGAACTAAGAAATGGGGGTGGCATGTAGGAGAATCAGAACCAGATGCCGCCTCTGCGCCTGCTACCACAGCAGACTTCGGTGGCACTCACACAGTGAGAGTCGTGGTTTCACATCCTCACCCCAAATCTCGTGCCAATTGTTTTTAACCAACTCAGATTCAGAATCTTACAGGGAAGGGGCTTCTGGGACACATTGTTCTAGATAAACAATGTTTGCAACTTTACAACCACTCATGAGTCCCTTAATGGTATTTTTTAACATGTTAAAATAAATTAATAATAAATATTCCATTAACATTGCTTTAGTTTGGTGTACAATTCTATAAAATTTGCCCCCTACTGAAATTGATGAGTTACTGCAAGTTAGGAAACAGGATGGTTTTACCACTTCAGAATACCTTATCATAGTTGTGCAATCCTTCCACCACACTCTTCTCCAGCCATATTCCTCTAGCAAACACTCAGGTCATACTGAAACTAGCTTCTTTTACTCAGCCTAATAGCTTTGCAATTCATTTGACTTATTCTGTGCGTCAATAGTTAGGTTTTTTTTTTAATTGCTAGTACATATTCCATGGTGTATCTACCAGTTAAGTATATTTTGGTTTATATATATATATATATATATACAAATGAACAGTTTTTTGTTTGAACACAACTTTTTTATTCTCTAGGATAAACAACTGGTGCATTGCTGGATCATATTGTAAGTGTATACAGAACATATAATAAATTGCTAAGGTGATTGTCCAAGGGGATATACCATTGCACATTTATGCCAGCATCGGATAAAGTTTCCATTTGCTCTGCATTCTCTCTAGCTTTGGTATTATTGGTATATTTATATCATTTTTTGTACCATTCTAACAATGTGCACCTTAACAAAATCTAACAATATGCACATTTATTCATGAGTCTGTTTTCTATTTGTATATCCTATTTGTTAAAGAATCTTTTCAAAACTTTTGACCATCTTCTGGTTTACTGTCAATTTTTGGATATGTGTGTATTAGTATGAAGAAGGTACATTGTGCATGTGTCTTTCTAGTCACTCTAGACTGTTCAGGTAGTAGTAACCTTGCTATACTGTTAGGAGAAGAGGGAGGTGATCACATTTTTTATGTAACTGCTAGAAAAGGTGACTCAAAAATGAAAGACAATTACAGAGAAAAAGATTATAAGTTAAAATATGAAAGTGGAAGAATGCATAAAGAGAAATATTTCATAAATGTTATCATTTATGATGATGTGAATTTTACAACTGTATTAAACTTCTCTTTGCAAAAAAATTTTTGACCATTTTAAAATGGGTTATTTGTTACTTTTACTTGGATTTTCAGTGTTCTTTATTTACTTGGCATGTAAATCCTTTGCAGGTATGTAGTTTTAAAACAATTATAAAAAAGACTAATAATTATAAATATTTATTAATTTCTATTGACCTATTTTCAAGTTCGTTGATTCTTTCTTTGACTGTATCAAGTTTACTCATGGATGTTGAAAGTATTTAAAATTTTTGGTACTCTTTTGATTTCTAGAATTTTCTTTGTATTCTTTCTTATAATTTCCAGCTCTGTGATGATGTTACTCATCTGTTTTTTTACATTATCTGCTTTTAATTTTTTTAAGTTGACTTCTGAAAGTTTCATTGTCAGTGTTGTGTCTATTATGGTCCTGATCTTTAATTTGTCTCCCCATATCATGTATTTTCTTGCCTGTTAGAATGACTTGCCTTTTTTTTTTTTTTTCTTAAGGTTTTTGCCATAGGCCACATATGCTTGCCAGGGAGAGACAGAAAGTGAGAAATCACCTTACAGGAGGATATCCACTCCATAATCCCTTCTCTTCCATATTCCTCCTAGGATTTTGAGCACACATGCACATATTACTTTTTTTAGAGAGAGATGCTTGCTATAGGGTGCATGCACTCACATGAGAATCAGAGAGAGAAACAGACAGAAAGCAAGAAATCACCCCCCACTCCCAGGGGAATGGCACATTGCAATCCTTTCTTCTCCATTCTCCTCTAGAGATTTTGGGCAAGCACATGCAGGTACCTATGTGAGTTTTAATCTGATGGGTCCAAGACTTGAACCATGGTCAACCACATGGGAGTCCAGCAATGAAATAATTACTTCATCTACTGGGCCAAACACATGAGTGTTTCAAGCAGTCAGGTCCAGGACTTGAACTGCAGTCAACCATGTGAGAATTCAGCTTCTTAGCCATTACACCATCTGCTGGCCCCATGACTAGTAGTTCTTTTTTTTTTTTTTAATGTCAGTTCAGTATTCATAATGGCATGGCTATGTCATAGACAGGATATCACTGTGAGAAATTTTGTTAATTTACCCAGAACTTGGGCTGTTTGTAGTTTGTTCTTGGTATGGGAAAAAATGGTTTGAACTCCTCTTGTGGCCTTGTTCTTATTTCCCTTCTGGCTTTGGGGCTTCTTCTCTCCTGTATCCCAGAGAGAGTCTATTGAAAGGCTATGCTTTGCAACTCCCAAGAAGAGTTGTTACTACTAATGGAAGTATACCAGCATGGCTTTAGGATGTAGGAAATGCATTCTTCAATTTTCTCAATGAGGCTTAGTCTTTGGGTACTCAGAGGCCCATGTTTTGAGGTTGTGACCTCCAGAAATGCTCTGTTTCTCCCTATAGGCTAGAGACCCTTCCATCCTCTCAACCATTTCCTTGTTGCCTCAGATCTCCCACACTGGCTGCAGTTCATGTCCTTCAGGTCATTTTTCCTGAAGATTATGTCTTCTTGTGTGTCTTTAAGTGAGACAAAGCCTGGAGCAGCTCCAAGTTCACGTTCCCCAGTCTGTGGTAGAGTTTTACTTGTCAGGAGGATTTCATTGCTGATATTCTGCTCCCTTGCATATTGAGATTTCATTCCACAGAGGAAGAGGGTATTGTGTATTTCACTCATCCCCTCCTAGCGCAGCACTAAGGAGTAGAAGGGTTTGCAGTGTAGCCACAACATAGGCCCCATAAATTCTTTTATCTTTCCCCTGAATGATCTTTTTCTGAGTTTATTTAAATATTTCTTTCATAAGATAGATAGATAGATAGAGAGAGAGAGATAGCATCCCCAATAGAGCCTTCAATGCCATAATACCTTCCCAGTGTCTGACTAGGGCAGTTCCTGCAGGTTCGTAATTGGAGAGGCTCTTGTGTTCCTCTAGGAAAGGCCTGCACAAGTGCAGTGGCATGTTTCCATGGCTGTTGCCTCCCAGAACTGCTCACTCTCCTACTAGCTCATAATTGGTCTCCAGCAACTTTTAGAATTTTCAGATTCATGTGGCTTGTGTGTAGTGCAGAGGCTTCTGCCTAGGTAAACAGCCTCCTGGAAACTGAATCTCCTGGAAGGTGCTTGAGGAATGGCAGTTTGTCCAGATCTCAAAGTTTGTGGAACTCATTGGTTTTCAGTTCATTCAGCTGTTTCTTGTTTAGGTTGTGGGAATAATGACTTTCTATTTTTTCACATAGCCAAGCTGAAACTAGGAGACAATTTAAAGTTTTTTTTAATTTCAATATATAATCTCACTAGTAAGTTGCTATTATTTTTCTATTGTAAATAAAAAAAATAGGTTGAAGAAATTAAGAGCATCTTGCTCATATAGCACATAATGCATAATAAAGACCTTAATACTTTTTTTGCCTCCCCAATAATATAAGAATATTTGGGAGTTTCATGAATATTTAGATAATAGAAAATGGATATTAATCTGCTTTGTTTTTGTTTTTTTTTTTTTGCCAGAGAGTGCCTATGCTCTCCAGATAAAGACAGAGAGACAGAGAAGAGGAAGAAGTCACTTCCCAATGGGTCATTGTAAGCTGCAATTCTTTTTCCTGCATATTTCCATCTTGTCAGGATTTCGGGTGTGTATCCACATGCGCCTGGCATATTTTTCAAACTTTCATGACCAAGATATCAACTGTAGCTGGCTACAAGGTATCTGACTTCCTTAACCACTAAGCCATAGGATCAGCCTGGATGTAAATCTTTACAAATATTAATTTTTAAATAAGAAGTTCTAAAATATAAACTACTGTTAATTTGAAAATTTTTGAAAAAGAAAATAGGTTGTTGATGACAGCACAAGCAACCATAATTTTTTGAACAGTAATCAGTGTTACTGTAAAACTTGTCATCGATGAAAAAAAATCACACTCTTGTTTTTCCTTAAAATTTATTAAACAACATTTTCTTTAGAATTTTTGAGAACTTTTCAAAAGCCATTGACAACTCAGAGGTTATTTAAAAGCTCACTAAGTTTTGCTATGCATTATTTTCCCTTTAAATTTTATCAGACAACATACACACTCACTGGAGAGACAGAAGGGAGGAGAATGTGAGAGAGCATCCCTATGAGGAATGGGCACACCCAAATCCCTTCTCCTCTATCTCTCCCTCCCTTCAGGATTTTTGGATGCACACTCATGCACCTGGCATGTTTCTCAAGCCTCTGCGTCCAGGACACTAACCATGCAGTCAATCATGTGGGATTCAGCTGTCTTAACCACCATGCCATCTGCTAGCCCCTGTACTGTTTTATATGTTCATATTTAGCTCTAATGGAGTACTTTCTTTTTCTTTTCTTTTTTTTAGATTTATGCCATAAGGCATGTGTGCTCATTGAAGAGAGGCAGAGACAGAGACCGAGAGAGGGAAATATAGAAATCCCCTGCACATGTGGAATGGTCATTCCATAATCTTTTCTCCATTATTCTTCTGTTGAGGTTTTGGGCTTGCATGCACATGAGCTTGGCATGTTTTTAAGGCTATGGGGTCTGGAATTTGAAACTCAGAATCAGCCATGTGAAATCCAGCTCCTTAACCAGTATGCCACCTGTTGGCACAATCATAGATAATTTGTAATGACACTTGAAACTAATATATTTTGATATAGATTTATATTCTTTAATCAGAAAATATGTTGTTAGTGAATTTTTTCTCCAAACCCTTGTTTTACAGAGATTCATAAATTTAAAAGATAAACTCTTGGTGATCTGATGTCCATTATGCGCCAAAGGTTTCTGTATCCATAACTTGATGTAATATGACATTTGGTGTTGTCAATACTGTGCTCCTGCAAACAGGCAGTATTTGCTTTATTGACAAGAGCATAGGAGGGTTGGCAGGGGGCTTGGTGGTGAGGGCACTGGATTCCCACGTGGCCAAGAGCAGTTCAGTTCCAGATCTGGTGGCTTGAAAATCAAGCTGGGTGCATGTGTGTACATGTCCAAAATTCCGAGAGGAGAATGGAGGAGAAGAGACTGTGGAGTGGCCAGCTCCCCTTTGGAGGTGACTTCTCACTTTGCCTCTCTCTCTGGTTGCTCTCTGTCTCTCTCCAGTGAGCACACATGCCCCATAGCAAAAGCCTAGAAAGAAAAATAAAAAAGAGAAGAGCACAGCACATGCACTCACAAATGAATGTTATTGGAGAACAAGAATCTACTATTTTTCCACAGGAAGACGACCTGGGGAGTCATAGTCTATCCCAAACTTCTCTGAGCTGTGTTTGTGTTTATTGTTTCTAGTGTATTGGAAATGATTCACAGACATGAATTCTGAGTACAGTCTGATTTGTGACTTTGATCTGATGAACTGGTGCATTAGTACCTTGATGGTGTACAAAATAATAATCCCGATACTGTGGTGTTCTATCCACTCCAGTGAAGAGGTGCCAAATCTGTCATTCCTGAGTGACGGTGTGGTGCTAACAACGAGGTGACCTTATTGCTATGCCTTGAAAATTTATAACAGATAGGGTTATTTCTAAAGCATAAAATCTGCAAATCTGAATGCAGTCTTTGGAGCTATTATTGTAATTATAGTTTCTCAATCCCTCATCTAAAATCCTTGGGGGCAAAATGTGAATTCTGACATTTTTCACATTTTAGAAAGGACATACCAGTCAGGTATTCTACATTATATAACAGAAATAGTAGAGTTGAAGGCAGAAAAGAAACATATCAATATTTCTTAAATTAAACATTTGAATATTCACAAAATATCACACATACAGAAATATGCTGTTTTCTGTCAGTTCAGACTATGCCAGCAAATGAGTTTTTAAAAAGTTTCAGCTTTTAGAGGACTTTAATCTATAGCATTATGAATAAGGAATTAGATCATGGCATTATGCTTGTCATTAATTTCCTACATTGTGTTATTATTATTATTATTTCATTATCACCAGGCATGTGCACTCTCCAGAGGCAGAGAGAAACACCCCTCAATGAGATGTAGTCACTCTGTAATTCTTTCCTCCATCCATCAGGATTTTGTATACGTACACTCAAGTACCCAGGGTGTTTTTCTGGTCAGAATGGAACCTGCAGTCAGTCATGTAAGGATCT
>NW_006159558.1:475964-489444 GCF_000334495.1 Tupaia belangeri chinensis | reverse complement strand
GTGTCTGTTAAACTTCCCCCATCCTTTCCCTCCCCCCCACTATTGCCCACCACCTCCTATACTGTCTCTGGTATCTACAGTTTCCCTACCTGCTTTTATACCATCCAGTCTTTAGGTTTATGCCATAAAATGCAGATATTCAGTATATATTGAGTGGAGAAATGCAGTATCTATCTTTCATAGTCCTTTCTAAATTTATCCTTTTGGTTACATGGAAGAATGCTTCATTACCTATACGTTTATCTAGTTTTTACTTTTGAGTTGATTGTTATTATTAACTTTGTTTTCATTCTTTGTTTATGTGTTCTATTTCCTCTTTCTAATTTAATAGATTTTGTCACCCTAATTTTATCCACCATATTTCCTCACATTGCACGTATCATTTATATTTTTATCTTTTTTTGTCTGTATTATGGGAAATTTTAATTTTAGTATTTTTGCTTGATTTTAAGGTTCATAAAAGCAAACAAACCCATCTTTATCTTGTTTGACCTTTTTACATGACTTCTTTTTTTTTTTTAAAGACACAATCTCTTCTCATATACCTCTATGGATTCAAATTAATGTATTTTGAAAGGTTTCTCCTATTTCTTTCAGTGTACCTGATTTTTTTTTTAGTACTGATTATATTGTTTATCCAACTTGAGTTTTCTCTCTCATACTGTTCATTTAGCTACAACATTTTATGATTATTATTCCTGTTCATTGAGGACAGAAATCTGCCTGCTTTGAGACCAGCAGGTGGCATGGTGGCTGAAGGTGTGGATTTACAGATGGCCACTATGGTTTGAGTCCCAGACCTGGTGGCTTGATTTCTTACTTTCCCTTTCTCTCTCCCTCTCTCTCTCTGGTCAAATTAAAAAAAAAAGATAACAATGGAATTAAATAAGTAATTCTTAAAAAAGAAAGAAAGATAAATAAAAAGAAAGAAATGATGAAATCTGCCTGGTTTTTCCTATTTCTAAAATCCTTTCCAGAAGGCCCAGGATGAGTCATACCCACAAACATTATCAGATCACTTTGAAGAACTGATAACAGTACTCTTCCCATATCCTGTCCTTGGAACAGTGTTTGTGACATATACAAAGTCCCTTATCTCTGTTAAAGTACACTTTTTGCTGAACCCTTCCTGGAACACAGACCTTCCTTTCTAATCACCAACCTAAGAACTGTAAAATCCACCTAGGCCTACAAGCCTCCTCTTCCAGATGTCCCTTTTATGGGCCAAACCAATTGAAAGAATTTTTTTCACTAAATTTCAAACATTGTCTCTCATTCTCAAAATCAAACAAAAAGAACTCCTGTATCTGATCACCCCGAAAAGGGCATGTTTACCTTTCTCAGGGTTGATCACACATGTTCATGTTTAGAAAAAACAAAAAAATGCACATTAATTACAATTTCTGCAGAGTTGGTTATTTCTGTCAACACCATGATTAGTAAGGCTATAACCTGCTATTAGGCATCTCTTACAACCCTGACTTTTGCCTGCAGAGTAACTATGATTTTCACTCATAGTTTCACTCATGAGGAATCTGAATTATGTTTACATTACCCATATCATGCTGCAGTTGTCTAAATCATTCATTTACAATTATTATTAGAAATAAAAATCCAATGAACCCCCTGAGATCCAGAAATGCTCTCCCTGCCCTCATTATTTGCAGCTCTTGGATCACTTCATGATAATCTGAATTGGATACTGCTGCAAGAATAGTTATTTATTGGATTGGTTTCCATGCATGTGGACACAAAAATTATCAGTCAGTAGTCTTAGCTTTGGTTAAGATGAGCTGTGATTGAGTGAACTTTTAGAAGGATCTCTCACCCAGAGACAGACATTCCCAAGAGACTAAAGTTTTAGACTATCTGATAAATTTTTTAGGCTTGTTTGTCTACAGGTATAATGTTTCATTCTCTCCTTTCTTTAGATTATTTTAAGATAATTTTCTCTATTTTAAGGTACTATAGTTTGAAAATGATATGCTGAAGTATAAATTTTTTCTCTTGCTTGGTGTTTTCTGAGCTCCTGTATCCATGGTTCAGAGCCTGTCACTTGTTTTAAAAATTTCTCATCTGATATTATTAATACTTCAAATATTACTCCTACTCCATTCTCTCTTCTCTTCCTAGTACTCCAATTATGCATATGTTGTAGCTCTTGAAATTGTCCCACAGGTCTTGCTCTTTTGTTCTGTTTCTTTTTTCTCCCTTTCATTCTGTTTTACATTTTAATGTCAGTTTAGAAAGTTTCTATGCATTTGTTCATGTTTTTCAAAACACAATTAATTGTACACTCAAGATTTGTGTGTTTCATTCCGTATAGATTCTTTTGCATATTTAATTAATTAATTTTATTTTTCCTACATTCAATCTCTGTACATCATTACAACATGCAAAATGAATTTTCCCATCATGAATCCACTGTATATTAGTCCAGTTAAAATATTCTCATACCCATTATCATTAACAGATAATTTTTCATTTTTATGACCCTTAAAAATTTTGAACTTATAACAGATATTGAACTCTAGCTTATCATTTACATATTAATGTATTTAATGGGAGGTGAATTAATTTCTGCTATTATTTGTATAATTTATTGGAAGTGTTGTATGACTGATGGAATGGTGAGATATGGAGTAAGATAAGTAACTGTAGAAAGTCATTTTAGAATCCCATAGTGAATATATGAGTGTTCACTACAAAATTTCTTCTACTTTTTCATACTCCTTAACTTGAAGTGTTTTCTATATATTTTTTAAAAGAATTATTTTATTTAACTTTATTTATTCATTTATTTTAATATGACTAGAGAAGGACAGAGTCAGAGAGAGAGAGAGAAAAAGTGATAAAGCAAGCCATCAGATCCGAGACTTGAACCATAGTTGACTATTTGGGAGTCTAGTGCACTTAATCACCATGCAACCTGCCAGCCCCAACATTAAGTGCTTTTTTGCTTTTTTTTTTTTGAGAGATAGATTTTTGCTATAGGGCACATGCACTTACCAGAGAGACAGAAAATGAGAAATCACCCCCCCACACACACACACCCAGGGAATGGCCACATCACAATCCTTTCTCCTCCATTCTCCTCTCAGGATTTTGGGTATACACATGTGCCCAGTGTGAATTAAAACCACTAGGTCCAGGACTCAAACCACTGTCAACTACGTGGGAGTACAGAGACCTAATCATTATGCCATCTGCTGGTCCCAAGTGTCATTAATAAAACATTTTAAAAGATGTAAATGTTGGAAATCTCCCTAGAATTATAATTAAACAATTTGTATTGCAATGTGGGACAATAAAATAATGAGAAAAATGTTAATCAAAGAACTCACATTGAGTCAGTCCCTAGATAGATCACACTTATTTTAAGATAGATTATATATATATGTAAAAAAGTACCATTTGCTCCTGACTTATACCATTTTATGATCAGACCTGCAGCATAATTCAAAACCAAAAATTAATAAAGTAAGTTTAACTCATTACATTAATAGACCATCGATTTACCCATGGGTAAGGTAAAGCATATATTAAGTGAAAATATCAACGAGGAAGAAAAAGAAATCCAAAGCTGATTAAACACACACACACACACACACACACACACACACACAAATATTAATTGTATGACTGTTAAAGCAAACAATATAATACTGAAAAGAGTTCAGTGACTTAACAAGTCTATTTATTTTTATCTTTATCCCATTATGTAGAGTATCAAACCACAAACCCATAAGAAAGGTAGTCTTTATTATTTTCTCTCATTATATGGCATAAAAATTGAATTCTAATAGTATTTTCCTATTCATAAGTGGCAAAGAAAAGTCTTGTATTAAGTCCTACAATAGATGGCACACATTCATGTATAATAGTTAACCAGTGTCTGTAACGACACCCTTTATGATCTGACCCTCCTGGCCCCGAACACATATGTTTTTACTACTCGTGGTTCTTTGGCTTTTAGGACTTTTTTCTACTTTTTCTGTATACCCCTGTGGCATTGGGTGAATATAATTGCAGAGTTCCCTCTGGTTATTTTTGGTTTTTAATCTGTTCTTCAGTTTGACATAGCTTTGTTCTCCAACATTCTATTTACAGCTGCCTAGAGACCATCACAGTTTGAATGTCACAAGGTCACCTGCAATTCAAAGTTTTTATACAGACTCTTCCCTACAGCCTCTTTATCTTTCTTTGAGTCCATTAGACTAGAAATCTTACAGTCATTTTCAGTATTCCTTCTCCTTCTTGTATTATTTTTCTCTATGACATATTCTTGATTACCCTTAAGAATATTCTTCAAAGTTTCTTTAGTGTGTGGGTCTTTCTTTATTTTACAATCACTATGAATTCAATTCCATGCCCTTAGAATAAGTAGCTATTTCAGCTCTTCGCCTAACTCTTCAAGAATATAATTTTGAGTTTATTCATATAACTTCTCTAACACTCAGAACTGTTCACTATGAAGCAAGACAATATAGATACTAATAAAAAAAAAAAACACTGGCAGGAATGACAATGTAGCTAACATTGTATTGTCATAAGTAGCTGCAAAAGCAAAATTTTCCATTGGGACTCTTAGATAGGCTTTTCTTTTATTTCTTTCTGTATTTTTTTTCAAGTTTTTGCCATAAAGCATGTGTACTCACCTGGCAGAGAGAGAAAGAGAGTGAGAGAGAGAGAGAGAGAGAGAGAGAGAGAATAGAGAGAGGGAAAGTGAGAACTCAGGCCCACGGGAGGATGTAGAGAGAGGGAAAGTGAGAACTCAGGCCCACAGGAGGATGACCACTTGGTATCCTTTCTCCATTCTCCTGGGATTTTTTACACACGTGCATGTGAACACAGTGTGATTTTCAAGCCACTGGGTCTAGGATGCAAACCATGCTTGGCCATATGCCTAACTACCTGCTGGCTCCACATAAGTAGGCATTTTTATTGGGTGACAAAAGTGTCTTGGCAACTGTCTTTCTGTCTAATGAGAACTGGTACTATTTATACATGAGCCTAATTGAAATTTTCTGAGTTTAAACCATACTTTTTTTTTCACTTCACTATAGCAGAGACACGAGGAAATGTGATTTTTCGTGGTGATTCTTAAGGACAAAAGGTAAAACCAAGAAGCAGCATTTATTATTTTTTTTCAGAGCATATAAAGGGAAACAAATTTCTATAAAAATTGTAAAGCTCACTATAGAAAATATGAATAAAAAGAAACCCACTTGTACTCCTATTGAGGATGAAAGTTCTTTGTGTCTTTTTGTGTGTGTGTGTTTACAGTTGTGTTGTTTAACAAGATTGGCACTTCACTTAATAACTAATTTGATTTTTTTCACATTTCATTTTATATATTGTAATAAGCATTTACCATGCAGTAACTAAACTTTATAAGCAGAATTAATGCATTGCATATAACAAATTGTATTTTATAATTTAAATCGATCTTGTTAACACTTTTATAGTTGAATAGTTTCCAATCTTGCAATATGGTTAGAAAGTTTTATTCGTATGATATATCTGACCAACTCTTAATTAAATATAGGGGTAGATCGTGTGCCACAGTTCTTGGAGAGGTGTTTCATTACTTAGGACTTTGTGAAAACCATACAAGTCTCTAATGACAATGAATAGACTCACAAGAGGACAAGAATGCTATATCTTAATTACTAGATACCAACTCCCACTTGCTGCCACAACCACAAATAATGAAAAGACAGATTCTTTATGTGGTAAACGGAATAATGTATTCCCAAAGATTTTATTCCCTAATCCCGGGAACCTGCACATACATTACCTTACATGGTAGAAAGAAACGTTGCAGGGGGCCAGCAGTTAGCGTAATGGCTATGTTGCTGGATTCCCATGTAGTCGACCCCGGTTCGAGTCCTGGACCCGGTGGCTTAAACTCATGCCAGGCGTGTGTGTGTGCGTGCCCAAGATCCCAAGAGGAGAATGGAGAAGAAGGGATTGCGGTGTGGCCATCCCCCCGGGAGGGGGGATTTCTCGCTTTCTATCTCTCTGTGTCTCTCTGTCTGTCTGGGGAGCACACGTGCCCTATAGCAAAAACCTCTCCAAAAAAAAAAAAAAAAAAAAAAACAACGAAACTTTGCAGAATGATTGAGGGTAAATTTGGAATGGGAGATTATCCTAGATTCCCCAATAAGGTCCAACTAATCACATGGTCTTTAAAAGTGGAAGAGAAGGCAGAGTGTGGAGTAGAGAGATGCTATGGGAGAAAATCACAGTTAGGAGGAGAGAGTCAAAGTGTGAGACTCAGCCGATGTTGCTGACTTTGAAGGGGGAGAGTGGGAGCCAACAAACCAAACAACTTGTAGAAGTTGGGGTCAGTCCTCAGCTGAAGATCAGCACATAACAGAGGACCTCAATCCTACAATCCTAAGAAACTAAATTCTAGCAATAATCTCACTAAGCAAGAATATCAACTATTTTCTATGTTTCCTGGAAGGGACATAGCCCTGCCAATGCCTAGATTTTCATCTGCTGAGACTCTGTGTCTGACCTACAGAATTGTAGACAACAAACTTCTGTTGCTTTCATCCACTAAGTTTGTTGGCAGTATTAGAAAACTAATATATTGTATTAATACCTGATATAATAATGATATAATACTAATGTAATTAGAGTAAATATAATACTGTATACTGTTTTCATTTAACACCTACTATGACTATGTCCTAGCATGTGTATAAGTATTAACAACACGTATGTATGTTCTATGACTTAGCGATTATTGTGACCCACATTTTAGAGCTGAGGGAACTGAGTTCCTGAGTGGTTAGGTAACCCACCCAAACACATTTCATTAAAAGTAGGATGTGGACAGGAGCTAAGGGGTAGGGTAGGAGTAGGGTAGGCTCCCATATGACCTTCCACAATTCAAATCCCAGACCTACCGGCTTGAGGGCTTGTGTGCATGCCTGTGCAAAATCCCAAGAGGAGAATGGAAGAGAAGAGATTGCTGTATGGCCATCCCCTTGGTGGGATTTCTCACTTTCTGTCTTTATGTTTCTCTCTGGTGGGTGTATGTGCCCTATAGTAAAAATCTATCAACAACAACAACAAAAAAGTCAGCATGAGGAGCCAGACAATCACAGAACAGGAAAATGCAACACTCTGCAAGACTGATTCGCATGAGAAGGTCCTGGTTTCACATTCTGAGACCCGCCTGAGTACACTGTGTATGAACTAGGGCTGGCTGAGGCTGGGGCAGATCTCAGTGTCAAGCTCTTGTTGGGAACTGTCTCTTTCTCTGACCCTTGGAAGAAAGAAATAATTAATACATTTTTTCTTCTTTTTTTTGGGAAAGCAATATGAGAAAGCAGTAGTGTTGAGATTTGTTTTTAATTTCTTTTGGAATATATTTTTGTTATACTTTAGTTTGTAACAACTGATAACACAACATATTTCAAGCTTTGAAACATAATGTTAAATACAAAATTAATGAGTCTTGCAATGCATCATTAATTGAGATATTTAAAACATCAATTTCTATATTTCTTATTTTAGTATTTTCTAAAACCAGACTGCATTTATGATTTAATCTCTTTGTATGGTCATTTCTGGCTTATTTTATTTAAAAATATATGTATAAAATGTTTGTAACATAGGTTAATACATTAAAATGGACAACAATTTGTTTTGACAATGTTTCTCAATTATTTAAACTTCTGGGAGCTATGTGCTTCAAAACACATGGTGATTTAACACTAAAAATATCATTTCTGTAGATGTATTTGCTGGTCATTCAATAAGCTTTTCTTCCAATTGAATTGAGATCAAGTAGCTATACAAAAATTTTTGTACTCATTTGCAGTATCTACAGATTTATTTCATTTAATTGTAGAAAATAATCACAATAGAACACATACTTTCTCAGAAAAAGCCTGTCCCTCAACATCCAGGGCACGGGGAGAGGTCCTAACAGAGGAAAGAGTAAGAAAGTCAATCCTCTCCATGTCCCTGGGTTTGGGAGAGCAGAGGACATTAGAGAAGTGCCTCCCTGTATTCTCTGACCCCACACAGTCAGAGGCTTGGAGGAAGGGCAGGTGTGTTTTGGGATTAGTGGTTCAGAGTGAGGACCTGGAGTCATAGACCCATCCCATGGGGAGCTGCCACAGGTCAATACTGTGTGTCTGAAAGAAAGAAAACCTACAAGTAACTTTGGTGAAATAACCTTGAATTTACAGTGCTGGGAATAGTAGACAAGGGAGACCCAAAATAGGGCCAGAGGTTAGGGTGTTGAGTGAGGGAAGGAGAGAGGAGGTGGCCAGTGCTTAAAGTCACTTCCCACATCCACGCAAGATAAAGATCTGAGTTAAGGCAACTGGCATATAAACCCTGATGACCAAAGGGATAATTAACACTCCATAGGACGAGAGACATGATTCTGGAGACTAACAGGTGCAAGTAAGATATAAGTAACTCTGCAAAGGTGTGTAATAAATGTAAGAAATTATATATACATATATATGTATATGTGTGTGTGTGTGTGTATATATATATATAAATATAAAGAACTAGAACAGTAAACTGGGCCTTCCTAGTGGCACAAAGCCGAAGACATTAGATTCTATTTTTGGGAGAGTGAGAAGAAGGCTTGATGACTAATTTTTCTTTTTCATTGACGCTTTACTGAAGATTACATTTAAATGATCTTATAAGACTAACTTCTAAATTAACTTACATAACTATTCACATTTTTCCCCCTGCAATCAGTGAATGAGATGAAACATCTGACTAGTCAACGGTAAGAGTAGCTCCTTTTTCCCAACATCTGTTTTGTGGAGTGAGTTAAATTTGCAACTCTCTATTATATAATATATGAAACTTCACATTTTATAAATGTACTTAAAACAACCCTAAAAAACAGGCAATCATGTTATTCTTCAACTGTAATAGGGAAGGAAACTGTCGAACAGTGGATTAAAGTAACCTGATAAAGGTCAACATTTCAATGAGGATGAAATCAAGACTCACACCAAAGAGTCTGAATCTAGAGGCTGGGTTCTTAATCAATATGTTATGCTTATTTCCAGGAAGTAAGATTGCTTAGTTTACTTGTGGGTAGAAAATATGGTGCCAAAAAACAGACAAAATGTTTATAAATAATTCCCATTTTGAAACTCTCTTTGGAAAAAGGAGGTTGTTGAGTGATAGATTTCTTATTTTCATTCAAGGTATTTTATCAAAAATCTCTCAGCTGTCTGGGTATAGAGAACTCAGTTCCAAAATATGCTGTCCTTATTCACAGGAAGCTGCTCACACTGCTTTACTGCTAGCAAGTCAAAAATCGGTCACAGACAACCAGTCAGCCAGAAAATATCCTTTGCTTTTTAGCCAGAGACCAAGGTATGGAATATTGATTCTTTCTTATGATCCAACTAAATCTAATAATCTCATGTGATATGACAAAATTTCTAAGTGTCATTGCTCTGTGCAGCTGCTGTGGCTCATCAGGTGACATCAGTCATTTTCATTAGCTGTTATGGAAAGAGGGGCTCTTGCACTACTCTAATAATAGTTCATTTATTTGCAGAGTGATTTCGAGTGTGGACCCATTGTTTTCTCTTCCACAATTAGTGGTGGATGAGGCCAGTAGCTGAAGTCCCACAGACAACTGCAAGAGCTGAGTAGTTCTTCCTCAGATGTCTCCGAGATGGGAAATTGAGGTTAGGGGATGGGCAACAGAGAATGAAGCAAAACAAAGGAAAAGGAAAAGGAGAAAGTATGAGCTATTCTTTTCCAAAAATCCTCTATTAAGTCTAAAGGATAGTGTAGGCTTATTTTGGATCTTCTTTCTCTATCCTGTTTACCTTGTTTATTCATGGTGAAGATTCTGGACTCCAAGAACAATGATGAATTTTGGAGTTAAATTCAGGCAGCTTGATCAGATTCTGCTGAAAATACCTGGCAGTAAGAGTGTTTTATTCTGTGATATCTGTCTTCTTTTATAAGGAATTAAAAGGAATTAATTACTTTTCAAGTTTTATATCTGTTGTTAATGTTAAACCTATAACTTAAAGTTATTCTAAGTTTAAACAACTAATTATAATTATTATGAATAAGGGCATATTAGATACACCATCTGATTCCTACAAAGATATAAAACTTCAGAAAAAAGCACCTTGAAAGTTTTAGGCAAAGTTTGGTGTCCATTTTTAAATGTTATTGATCGTTAAATTTACTGTTATATTTTAAATGTTTTCTTCGTAGTGAAGAAAACCATTAAGCAAATACAGCAGTATTTAAAAATCTTATTTACAAGGTACATCAATTCTAGTTTACTGACTTTCCTAAATTAAACTATGGCTGTTAAACAACAGATAAGATTTTCAATCGTGAAAATAAATCAATTGCAAAAGGGCCAAGTGTCCATAGTTAACTCAAAGAAGAGTTTATATTTTTCTTTATGACTCATCAGCAACACATTATAAGATGCATAAAGTTTATCTTTCTGAAGTACACAGAAAAATCACTGCTTTAAAGAGATTGTGCCAGTGAGTGCCACAGTAAGACCACCGGCTGGATGTCTACAGTCTTCTAGCCACACAACCGAATTACTGCCATGGATTTCAGTTGGAGTCATAAACACTTCACAGTAACAGATATGTGCATCAATGTACCAGTGGAATTTCTGATCCCCAGGCCTTTATAATAATGCACAACCTTACATAGGTGTTAAGATCCGATGAAAAATCACTCCTGGCTTGTGTGTGTGTAATACCTTCTCTGGCTCTTAGCTCCATTTCTTCTCGTGACTGGGAAATTTGACTGAGCTGATAGAAGTTATTGGAACATAAATGTTCATAGCACATGGAGACTGCAATTTTAACTGAATGTCAAATTAATGATAAAAACATTAAGAACCCAAATATCTATGGGAATCTTTCAGTAGCAATGCCTTTTTGGATGCAGAATGTAGTATATAAATACATAGCAGGGCCAGCCTGTGGCCTGGTTGCTAAGGCAACTGGATCCCACATGGACACCTGTTGCAGTTTGAGTTTTGACCCAGTAGCTTGAGAAATTCACCAGGTGAACATTTGTACACTCCCCAAATCCCCTGAGGACCAAGAGATAGGATTGTGGCATGACCATTCCCCAAGGGGGTGCTCTCTCTCTCTCTCTCTTCTTTCCTTTCCCTCTCTCTGGTGAGTACATACACCCTCTAGCAAATTAAAACATGTATATGTACACATATATATTCATATATATCTCAATTAAAATACAATCTTTAAGTAAAAATTATGTATTAAATTCTGTGTGATTCCTTATACAAAGTGTCTTCAAAACATTAAAGAAAAATGCATTTTATGAAAAAACTGAATATTTTTCAAGATTTTGGAACCAAAATAAACACCTGATTACATTTTATTTCTCCCCAAATTGTGAAGTTTCCTTGTATGAGCAGAAATATTCCACATAAAGTACTTTTAGATCGATGGTGTTACTTTGACTGCATACAACAGTTTTATACTCTGTATCCAGGCCAGGTTTAATCTAAATTTTCTTCATCTGAAACAGGTCAAAACTAGAGAACTATTGAGTTAAAATTCATCAGAAACCTTTCTTATCTTTTTTCATTAAAGTGTGTCTTTCAAAATTTATCAGATACACCCAGTGGAGCTACAACATCCTGTCAAGTCCCTCAACAGGTTAGATCTAGAAGCCAAGAAGATTACTTATTTTCTATCTGTTATCTGTCTACCTATTTATCATTTATGTGTCTTAATTTCTTAATTCACATGAGGGCATTCTGACTAGGACAAAAAGACTTTAAAAAGTAGCAAAAGAGATCCTCGAATATTTCTGCTTGTTGAAAATATCTTTCAACTCTTGGTCTCACCTCATGGGCAGGAATGAACAGTCAGAGAACTCTAATTATTCTTGAAGGACAATCACCTTTCTCTCCCTAAGAGCATTCACTCCTTACCACCATTTCCTGCCTTGGGGCCACCAGGGCCATTCTCAATAAGGCTACCTAGCCTACTTATCTTCATCACCAAAGAACCCCAGGACCATCAGGTCATTTCAACTCTGATCCTTGTCCTATCCATACAATTCTTTTTGGGGATTCTCCATTTTCCATTCTTCTTTCAGGTCTTCAAAATCTCATTGCTTCTGAAGACTCCTGGCTCAGTAGCAGCAAAATCTCGAGAAGATTCATCTCTTCTCTGAGTGTGCCTTTCCTTTTTGATTCTATCAGAAAACTGAAGCTCTGTGCAGAGAGTTTCTGACCTTGGAAATACTTGTAAGTGGGACCTTCTATTCTCGCCTATAACTTAAAACTTGTCTGGAGGTGGAATATCTTTCCTGTTCCTTGGGCCACTTCCAGATAATTCATACTGCCCCTCCCTCAAAACACCAGCTTTGGAGGTCAGTGGATGGTGAAGTGGTTAAAAAGCTGGATTCCCACATGCTGACTGTGGTTTGAGTCCCACACTCAGCTGCTTGAAACACATGCCAGACTCATGTGCATGTGTGCCTAAAATTCCAAGAAGAGAATGTAGGAGTAGGAATTGTAGCACTGTCTCTCCAGTGAACTCACGTTCCCAATAGAAAAACCTCTCTCCAAAGGAAACCAAACAATAAAAAACAAAACATCAGCTTTAAATTTAGTGATATAAAATTTGCCACACACAATTTTACTTGCAGTTAGTCCTTAACTTCTATCGCTGTCTTAAAGTCCTTCAGCATCTTATCTTCTAATGCGTGATCACATCAACACTGTTCTTGTCATGAACCCCAAAGATTTCCGTGCCCTGAGCTTATTAGTGTCTAGATTTTCTCTTATAATACTCTACTCCTTGAACCTACCTCAGCTCTTTACTGCAAAGGTCATCACTAATAACTGAAGCCCCTCCTATCACCACCCCTTTCCATGGCATCTGTGCCTGCATTCACATGTCTATGGTATGGATAAACTGCTCTATTACAGACCAATGTCTTCGCCATTGCTCTCCCCATCCTGGTCACTAATCATGCACGGGGTGCAGGGGTGGGAGTGAGGGTGGTTTTCCCTGTTCTCTCGAGCATCATTATTTTTTCTCTCTGCTAGGTAGTCTTAACATAGAAATCACTACTATTTTTTCAACCTAAAAAACTAAGCCATTTGTTTTTTCAACAATGTGCTTCAATAGTTCATACATTTTCCAAGTGCCAGACTGTAGTAGCTTGACATTTTAAGAGTTGGGGACGGAGGGTGGGTAATGGAGGGAGGGAAGGAGGAAATATGAGAAGAAAAAAGAAAAAAAAAGTACTTTTAACTGACAAAAAAAAATGAAAAGCTCGGGGAACCAGCAGTTAGCGTAATGGTTATGTCGCTGGACTCCCACATAGTCGACGGCGATTCGTGTCCCAGACCCGGTGGCTTAAAACTCACGCCGGGCGCGTGTGCGTGCGTGCCCAAGATCCCGAGAGGAGAATGGAGGAGAAGGGATTGCGGCGTGACCAT
>NW_006159558.1:457241-475742 GCF_000334495.1 Tupaia belangeri chinensis | reverse complement strand
GAGGAAGTGCACCTCCACCTTTACATCATCTATAGTTTCCTGAGGTTTCACTCCACACCATATCTAACCCCACACTTTGTTAGAAAGATACTTAAAATTTTACTCAGGACAAAGAGAAATGACAGGATCAGTAAATCCATATAATATGATTAATAATAATAGATAAGTTACCAAAAAAAATGAAGACAAAAAACGGTGTTATAAATATTTATCCCAATGTCTGCTTGGTCAATTGCAAGTTGACATGCTCCAAATAAGGAAAACTGACATCAAGCATAAAGGAATGTTAATCACCTCTGGGTTTTCTGTTTGATATCTTTTGTCTTTCCATAGTTCAGTATAGTCTGTGAAGAAAAGTATTTTTTTTTTATATTTATAAAACATGAAAGAATCCTAAATGTATTAGTTGAATACATTAAATAAGACAAAAAGTGAGGCATGCTCTATGATTGCAGTTACATAAAGTATTAGAAAAAAGCAAACAGCAATGACAGCTGGTGGATCAGTGCTGGGGACTGGGTGTGCAGGGAGAGAGGAACTGCCTGCCCTGTCAGGAGTAGACCTTCTGGGAGATGAAATAACTCTGCATTGTGATTTTTGTGATGGTTGGTTGAAACTGAACACATTCTTTAAAAAGTCATAAAATAGTAAAATAAAAAAATATATATTGTGCGCAGATTATAACTCATTAAAAGAGACCGGAAAAGCTTTTTATCACTTGATACTTCAGTATACAGTAGATTTTACCCTAAAGAGATTAACACTACTACAGTACTCAAAACATTCCAAGGATCAGTGAACCATACAACAACAAAAACAGTACAATGTTTAGCGAATAATTTTTAAAGAATTACTTTATTTAACTTTATCCATTTACTCATTCATTTTAATTTGAACAGAGAGAAAAAGAAAAAGGGAAAGTGAGAAGGCAAGGCTCCAGGTCCAAGACTTGAACCACAGTCGGCCATGTGGGAGTCCAGCAGCCTTAACCACCATGTCCCTTTAGCTAATAGCTTTATGTAGATTATTTTGATCTAATTTGGGAAGTCCTCCTTATATCTTGTTTGCTGAGAGTTTTTATTACAGTTGGGTATTGGGTTCAGTCAAACACATTTTCCACTTCTGTAAAGTGAGGCTGCAGTTTAGACATTTGAATGGACATTATTTTTGTGAATATTTTATCTTGAATTTTTGAAAACTAGAGGGACAAATCATCCTGTTATTTTTCAGGACTTTCACAATACAAACTATACTTAAAACTAAAATTATAAATACCTTTTTAATATTCTGGATTCAGCCAGTTATGATCATACTTAAGAAATTAAATACCTTTCTCCTGATACTGGAACAAGTAAGAGTGTTCCCTCTCATGTTCCTATTTCACATTCTCCTGGACTCCCTGGGTGATGCAATAAGAAAAGAAAAAAATATAAAATATACAGCAATTGGAAAGGAGGAAATAATATTGCATATTCACAAGGAACTTGATTTTCTATGTATAATAGCCCAAAGAATTGACAAACTAAACTTCTGGAACTAGTAAATAATTATGGCAATATTGCAAAAAACGATGCCAATATATAACAAACTCGATAAAAAAAAAAAAAAAAACTATGCAGAAAGGCACACAAAACAAACGAGAATAACTAACATAATATTTAGGAATAAAAAAAGTAGAGGACTAACACTATCCAATTTCAAGACTCCATAAAACCATAGTATTAAGACTTAATGATATTGGCAAAAGAACAAACAAATCAATGGAACAGAAGAGGACCTAAAACTAGACCAACACATGTAATGTGTAGTCAATTAATCTTTGAAAAAGGAATAATAGGGGACCAGCAGTTAGTGTAATGGCTATGTTGCTGAACTCCCATGTAGCCGACCACGGTACGAGTCCTGGATCTGGTGGTTTAAAACTCATGCCATGCGCATGTGCATGTGTGCCCAAGATCCCAAGAGGAGAATGGAGGATAAGGGATTGTGGCTTAGCCATCCCCCTGGGGGTGATTTATCTCTTTCTGTCTCTCTGTCTCTCTCTATCTTTCTGGCCCCCACACAAAACAAAAAACCCCCCAAAAAAAAAAAAAAAAAAAGAAAAGAAAAAGAAAAAGGAATAATAGCAATTCAAATGAATAAGAAAGGACAGTTTTTCCATAAACAAAGACTTATTTTACATATTTCACAAAAGTTATCTCAAAATAAATTGTTCATTAGCCTGAGATTATAGAATGCAAAATTATACTACTTTCTGAAGTAATAAGAAAAAAATCTAGGAGGCCTTGTGTATGAGATATTGCACAATATCATCTATTATTAAGACCTTGAAGATTTAAACAATGATAAAGTATGTCTTTGTGCTTATTAGAGTGACAAAAATCCCACAAAATGAATATTAAATACTGACAAGGAAATATAGCAACAAGTGCCCTCATTTGATTGCTGCTGGAAATACAAAATCATATAACCATTTTGAAAGTTTAAAATTCAACAATTGTGCTTCTGGGAATTTACCCAATTTAGTTAAAATTATACCCATGGGACCAGCAGTTGGTGTAATGGCTATGTTTCTGGACTCCCATGTAGTCGACTGCAGTTCGAGTCCAGAACCTGGTGGCTTAAACTCATGCCTGGCAGGTGTGCGTGCATGCTCAAGTTCCCAGGAGGAGAATGGAGGAGAAGGGATTGCTGCATGGCCATCACTCCTGGGGGGTGATTTCTCACTTCCTGTCTCTCTGTCTCTCTCTGTCTTACTGGCAAGCACATGTGCCCTATAGCAAAAATCTCTCCAAAAAATAAAATTTATATCCACAATAACCTACACATGGATGTTTATAGGAGCATTATTCATAGTCATCAAAAAGAAAGAAGAAAAAGAAAAAAAAATATGTCTTTCAGTCAGTAGGTAAATGTGTATACAAACTGGAACATATATGAATGGTGTATTATTTAGTAATAAAAATAAATAAAGCTATCAAGTTATAAGGATATGATGAAACCTTAAATACATGTTACTAAATTGAAGAAAGTCTAAAATATTTACATACAACACTTTTTAAAAATGAATTACTTTATTTAACTTAATTAACTAATTTAATTTTACTAGCGAGGGACAGGGAGTGTGTGTGTGAGTGTGTGTGTGTGTGTGTGTGTGTGTGTGTGTATGAGAGAGAGAAAGAATGAAAGTGAGAAAGCAAGCTGCTAGGTCCAATACTCGAACCATGGATGGCCATTTGCTGGCCCCCATACAATGCTTTTTTATCTCAACTATATGACATTCCAGAAAAGGCAAAATTATAAGACAGTAAAAATATCAGTGATAAACTTTGGGATAGGGTGAAGGATAAATAGCTGAAGCATAGGAAGATGTTGAGTTATGACAAAGAATCTCCTTAACCAAACTTAAGTCAGTCCTCAGCCCCATAAACCTCAATCTTAGTCTTATAACTATAAAGACTACAGTGAAAACAAAAGTAATGCTAATGTCAAAGGCACTTGAGAAGGTGAGGGAAAAATTCATTAGAGAAATGACATAGCTGGGCCACTCCATAGAGTGCTGGTTAAGAATTCTTCATGGATCCTACATAGCTGATCATGATTTGAGTCCTGGACCCAGCAAATTGAAAAACACATTGGGTGGGACCAGCAGGTAGCGTGGTAGTTAAGGTGCTGGACTCCCATCTGGCCGATGTGGTTTGAGTCCCAGATCTGGTAACTTGAAACTCATAATGGGTGTATGTGCATGTGTGCCCAAATCCTGAGGGCAGAATGGAGGAGAAGGAATTGTGGTGTGGCCTTCTCCCCTAGGGGGGGATTTCTTGCTTTTTCTCCGTCTTTCTCTGTGTCTCCAAAGAGTATACATGCCCTGTAGAAAAAAATCTCTGTAAAAATAGAAAGGAAGAAAAAACATACTGGGCACATTTGTACACACATCCAAAATCCTGAAAGGAGGGAGGAGTGGAGGAGAAGGGATTGTAACATGACCATGCCCCATGTGATATGTGTGTATGTGGTGGGGTGGGACACATTCTCTCTTTCTCACTTTTGCTCTCTCTCTCTTTTTCATTCTATCTGTCTTTCTTCTATGAGCTCAAGTGTCCTCTGACAAGTTAAAAAAGATAAAAATTAAAATGTCGTGGCCAGGAAAGGTGGGAGTCCACTGTGGATGGGTAACATGCTTTCAGAGATAATGACCAGCTTTACTGCAGGCTTTCCCAGCGTTGTTCAGCTGCTTAGGAGCCTGCATCTAGGTTTTAGAGTATTGAGTTGCTTCAGAATAGGTTTATTGTCTTTTTTTTTTTTTTTTTGGTCTTTTTTTTTAAGGCTATGTGGGAGAGAAGAGAGAAGGGTTTTTGACAAGGTCTCACCGTGCTGGGATCCTCCTGTTCCAGATGCCCAGTTAGCTAAGACCACATGCGTCCTCCCCGCAACCACTCCTGTGTTAGTCTAAGAACTGAAGCCAAGCGTCCCCTGCGGCTTCAGCCACTGTATGTGATGCCCTCCAGCAGCAGCAAACTTTCATTTGTATCACCACCACTGCTAAGCCAATACTGGATTTTTAACGAACAGATGATAGAAGGAAGGAAAAGTGTTAGGGGTATATATTAGTTTCCTGTGGTGATTGTGAACAAATTATCAAAATATTCAGGGACTTAAAACCATATGAAATAATTCTCTTGTAGTTACATTAATCAGAGACCAAAAGGAGTTTAACTGGCTGAAATCAAGGTGTCCACAGGTCCCTTCTCCCTTTGGAGGAGCCAGGAAGCTGACCCTCGCTTATTCTAGCTTCAGATGCAGGTGTTCCTTAGCTTGTGGTCACATCACTCCAGTCTTTGCCTCGGTTACCGCATGGCCTTCTCTGGATGTCAAATGTCCCTTTGCCTGCCTCGTATCTGAATATATGCTGCTGCATTTAAGGCTCACCTTGACAATCCGGATAAATTCCCCACTTTTAGATCCTTAATTATACCAGCAAAAATCTCTTTTCCAAATAAAATAACATCTATATTTATAGATTTTAGGGGTTTGGACCTGTTATCTGGGGTCTGTTACTGGCCCTACAAGGTACTTGGAAGAAAGTTTCCATAATGAATATCTTATGAATCCTAGATAAAATACGAAGAAGAAGTTAGAAACATGGAAAAGAAGCCAATTGTGAATTGTACCACTAAATTATTAAGGGAGGGAAAAGCGATATACAAACCATACAGGCTATTTTAAGTTAGGTTAAACTGCATACATATTAATATGCATAGATGTCTCTATAATATTTAAGTTCACACAAGTACACTAAGAGTGATATTTTCTTGTGGGGTGATTTTTATTTTATACTTATTCACTTTTTATTATCTCTGCATTAACATAACCAAAATCTAAACTTTAAAAAAGTCCACATAATTATATATATATATATATATATAATATATATAATATATATATTATATATGTGTGTATAATTAAATATTAATATATTAATTATATATTATTAAATAAATAATTCTTAAAAAATAAAAGAGTAGAGGCCTCCTTGAGGTCACAACATCCCTCAACTGTACTCATTATTTTCCAAGGCCAAGTTTGCACCTAGGCATACTAAATCTGGAACGTGCCTTCCTACCTGCTGTCAGTTGGCCTCCACCCCTTCTCTGCCTCAGAATAATACCCAAGATATATATATAGAGAGAGAGAGACAGAGAGACAGAAAGTGAGAAATCACCCCCAAGGGGGGATGGCCACACCACAATTCCTTCTCCTCCATTATCCCCTCAGGATCTTGGGCACACACACACACGCTCCCGGCGTGAGTTTTAAGCCACCAGGTCCAGGACGCAAACCACAGTCAACTACATGGGAGTCCAGTGACATAGCCATTACGCTAACTGCTGGTCCCAATACCCAAGATATAATGACTGTGGATATAGCAGCAGAGAACACTGGAGCCCTGGATTGTTTATATGTCCTTCTGAACAACCTGTTCTCCAATTCCACCATCAGAATCAGAGCTCCCTCCCTGCATTCCCCTCTTCCTCTAGCCCTCAGAGACAGTACACATTCCTAGCTTAAGCAATGCATTCTTGCTGCCCTGACACATATCACGTAGTGGGCCAGGCAGGCTCTTAAGAGAGCCAAACTACCCACCCAACACTTGGCTTTGGCCAAGGGCATTAAGCCAGTCCATGGCGTCATGGCAGTTAAAGTCCCTTGATAAGCTGCATCAACTCTAGTCTTGAAATTGATCATGGCGTTGCTGATGAAGCTAATGAGAGTTACATCAGACATTCCTCTAAAGCCCAGATTGAATGACTATTAATTAAGAAAGGTCTCTTGGTTAATACTTCCCCTCACTATATAGGCAGCTGCTAAACTCAAATCTGGAGTGGGATTCAGAGAGGGGAGGGTTATTGATAATGAGAACCATAACATAATGGGAACTTCTGAGCATGAAAAGTTCTCTAAAGCAGACTTCAAGTTCAGTTTGATTACTACTAAATCGTCACTAATTCAAGATGACTTTTGAACCAATTTATATCGCCAGTGTCCTCTATGAATAAGATTTATTCATTCATTCAAGACGTGTGTTTAGACCTCTGTGTGCCATACACTGTGCTGAATATGCAGGATAATTAGCTTGTTATGCCATTTGCCATGCTTTCAAAGAGCTCTGTAAACATTTATAGGTTTATTTCCTTTAAGAAGACAGTGTTGAAGGATCACTACATAAAGCTTCTGAAGTCAGTAACTACCAAAATATTGTTAATCGCCATTCCATTTGCAGAAACTCTGACAGAGGATGCTGGCAGACTAATTTTTTATTGTAATTGCTTTTTATGATATTAAAAGTTAAATTTGAGTTCTTACTATTGACCAGACATAGTTCTAAGTGTTGTATGGGCATTAGCTCATTTAATCCTAACAACCCTAAGAAGTGAATACTATCATTCTCCTATTTTTGTCCTGGCTTTACAAATACTGAAACTGAGGATTACACTGATTTATGTACCTTTTGTTCCTGCAAAGTTTTCCAGGGACCTTAGTTGTGAATGTCTGACCTGGTTCAAGTCCCTTGCTTCATGAAGTTTATCCATTCAGGCTTTATCTTCCAATCAGTGACTATATTTCTCTGCCTAGTGGTAGTTTTAAACTCACAGACACTAAGTTGCAAGGTCGTTAGGTCATTTCGTCATTTAACAAATGTTTAACAAATATCTATTTGAATTTCCATGTGGTGAGAACATAATGATCAAACAAACACAGATTTTCAACCTAGCAAACTTAGCTATATTATACACACACATATAAACATATATAATAAATATAATGATGTATATATTATATATATATACATATATATTATATTTATATACACACACACATAAATGTGTGGGTGCATTTATATGTAATATGTTCACTTTTTGATTCTCTCAGGAATAAAATGTTATTTATCTTAAAACATTTGGAGGAAAATATAACTTGTGGATCAGACAACATACAATAATAGGGCTGGAAACTTAATCCCCATTACAGTGAGGTCTGTGTCTTATGTAAGAGCAATGCAAACCTCTTAAAATCTTTTTTTTAATAAAAAATGAAAATCTCTCAAAAAAAAAAAAATCCCACAGCATTTATTGCTAGCTAGTAATAATATAAGGGTAATCAAAATGTTATGAACAAATTTTTAGAACGCTACTCTCCACGAAGGGAACAAACTACTGTCTTCTCAGCAAGTTCTCACTTCATTTATCATTTCTAGTTGGAGACACTTTGTAGCAGAGTTATGTAATCTCCTTTTAACATGATTTGACCCAGTTTTTTCTTGACTTTGTTTTAGAATGAATCTCCTCTGCATCATCTAATACAAGGTTCATATACTCATCAAAACCAATGATACAGCCTTCTATCTGCATATTTACTTGCTCATAGAACCACACCTGAATCCGGGATCTATTCTGCAAGTATCTGAAGATGAGGTTGATGGGTTGCACCATCACTTTCTGCACTTTCTGGCTCTGGCCTTGGTACACCATGTGGAATCTCACAAAGGCCTCAAACCTCTTAAAATCTAAGGATAAAATGCCAAACAGTGTTCACTACCTGTAGATTTGAACACCAATAATAAGATAGTGGGAGAGTAGGTATTAACTCTGTCAAAAGCTTGACAGATTATTTTTCCTAACTTCAATCTCCTTCAGTTGCTGGTAGACACAAATTTTCAGTGTTCCCTTTATCTCAGTTGGGGGTCTCTGACTTGCAGCTTGCTTGGTGATTATAAAATACCTTAAGCATTTCAGATGAAAGGGATATTAGTGCAAAATACTAATAAGCATTATAATTATAAGTGGTCTGAGCACTGAGATGTTTGCTGGCATCAGAAGTTGTGAAGAGGTAGTTTGAATATCAAACTGTCAAAAATATTTAGTTGGGGAAGCATTTTAGGAGAACTGATGTTTGAAGTCGTGTTATTCTAATTCTTTTTGAAAATCATGAAAGAACTTGGGCAAAGACCCAAAGCAAGCAAACAGATAAGAATGGTAATTTAGCCAGTATCGATCTGAGGGAATGGGATGGAATGAGAAAATTCTATTCCAGGTGAAAATAAATGTAATTAAACTGATCTCCATGGAGACACGTAGCAAGATAGATTGTAATGAACATCATTATTGGCATGCTATATTTGGAATAAGAGACAACTGAATTAGTGGGTTCCTACACCATTATAGTATATTGATAGTATGAATATGTTTGCTTTTCAGTGAAGGTGAATATCCGCTTAATGTTTGCTCTTTAGTTTTCCTGTAACTACCAAAATATTCACTCTATTGACTTTTATGAGTCTGTGGGATCATGACGGAATGGTTGTCATGAGATAAAACTGTCAATGCTCACATTCCTTTTCGGTGTATGATTGCCCTTAAAGGGTCTTATTTGTTGTTGTACAAAATGTTAAACAGAACCTCAAAGTGACAATATTCTGCTTATTTTTAAATAAAATAAAGGGCATGTCCTGATGGCTCACAGACTCTTGTCTCTGAATTTATTGACATTTGAAATTCAAATGTCAAACTTAATAGTGATGCGAGGGAATGTTTTCATAATGAATGGAACAGATGAACTTTTGGAAAGAGATTTTGGTCAGTGGGTTAATAAAATGCAAGAACTTGGGGATGACTTTGGGCCATATAATTTTGTATAAAATTTCGATAGAGTAAATTCTGCTTTTAACATAGAAAATAACTTATTCTCAATTAATCCCTCCCAGAAATATTTTCTCTAAAGTTATTTGGCTGCATGAGATCCCTGTTGTTTAATGGACAGGAGGTATAGTCATATTAACTCCTCAGATATTTTAATAAGAATCAAGATGTTTGTGTGCATTTATGCCAAGGGCTGTGCTTCTTAGTCTTTAATGTGTGTAGAATTGCCTGGAGAGTCTGTCATTGATTCCATAAATCACAGCAGGGTCCCAAGATTTCTGCAGTTCTAGCAAGCTCCCAGGTAAGACTGCAGCTGCTGATTCATAGACCACAATTTTAAGTAACAAGGTCATATACTGGATCAAACCCAGATGTCTGTGGTGATCAGAATTTACCATCAGTTGTAAAACCTGACAGTGGAAGCTTACAGCTACAGAAAGAACATTAGAAAGCAGCGTGTGCTCAGAGCGCACGTCATGTAGATCAAGTTCACAAATGGTCAAGCTAAATTCTTTTACTGTTTCTAACTATAATTTTTCATTATTTGACATATTTTTCCTAAATTCCTATAGAATAAAGATAGAAATAAATGCTGCCCCCAAACTTGTAATATGTGCTTTTATTGCTTGTAAATTAATGTGTTTAGATAAGAGGTCTCCATTCTACCTCTGTCAGATATAAACTGTGATGTTAGACATACATTTAACTTTTCTTCCCTCCTTCTGAAAATTGGAACAAAACAAATTGCACGTAAGTGTTAAAAGGAAGGTGAAATGCATTTTTAAAAATTATCTCAGAGGAACCAGCAGTTAGCATAATGGTATGTTGCTGGACTCCCACATAGTCAACCATGGTTTGCGTCCCGGACCCAGTGGCTTAAAACTCATGCCGGGTACGTGTGCGTGCATGCCCAAGATCCCGAGAGGAGCATGGAGGAGAAGGGATTGAGTCGTGGCCATCACCCCTGGGGGGTGATTTCTTGCTTTCTATCTCTCTGTCTCTCTGTCTGTCTGGCGAGCGCACACGCCCTATAGCAAAAACCTCTGCACCCCCCCAAAAAAATTATGTCAGTGCAAATGAATATATCATTGATAGCATTTGAAAATAGACTGGGAAAATCAATCATTAAAATAAAACTTAAAATGTCACTGAATTTGTACAAATAAAATATACTAAAATGTTAAACTTTTGGACACTAATTGTTAAATACTGTGAGATATGCAAGGACTTCAAAAAGTTCATGGAAAGTGGAATTAAGTATGAGTTTAGTTTGGTTCCACAGCAGTTTGAAGTCCATTCACAGTTTTTCATAGTATGAATATGCCATGAACTATTCAAATGCCCTCTGTGTATTTTTGAGAAAGTAGATTGAGTTAGTAACATTCTGCCCAGACCTTTTTTAAAATTAGGGTCCACAGTTCCAAATGATTTTTAATTAATTTATTTATTTTACATACTTTCACTGAACATCACCACAGGATACAAAATGTGATTTTCCAGCCAGAATACACTATAAAATAGCTAAATCATACATGTTATCATCAACAAATAATTTTTCATTTCTTGTTTCATATATATATATATATACAGCCCTATTTTTTACCCTCTACCATTTCCCATACTCCTCCCACCTTGTCTCTGGTATCTTCAGTTGCTTTCTATTACTTAATTCTTTCCCACATTGTATTGATTCACAGAATATCTTAATTAATCTAAATACTTTCAATATGCACTGTTGGTGGGAATGTAAACTGGTTCAGTCACTGTGGAAAACAATATGGAGGTTCCTCAAAGATCTACAAATAGCACTGCCATTTGATCCAGCAATCCACTTCTGGGTATTTACCCAAAGGACAGGAGAATGCTCAGTCAGAAAAGAACTCTTATTTCTGTGTGTCTGACTTTAGCTTTCCTGGGGTAGCACTCCTTTTAGAACTTCTTGGAGAGCAGGTCTGGTGTTGGTAAATTCTTTCAGGTTTTGTTTATCTGACAATATTCATGTCTTCTCTTCCCATATGAAGGATAATCTTGACAGATAAAGTATTCTAGGTTGAAATTGTTTTTCACTCAACACTTTGAATATATTTGGCCATTCTTTCCTCGCTCGCATTGTTTCTGATGAGCAGTCTGCTGTTAGCCTGATGGGATAGCCTTTGTAGGTAACTTGATGTTTCTCTCTTGACAATCTGAGTATCTTGTCTTTGTGGTTTTGGTCATTTTGGCTATAATGTGTCTTGGAGAAGATCTTCTTGGGTTGATCATATTTGGGGTCCTTTGTAGTTCTTGGATCTGGATCTTTGAATGCCTTTCTAGGTTTGGGAAGTTTTCTTCCAGGATTTCATGGAATAGATTGTCGATGCGCTTATTAGTCTCTTCCTGATTATCCAGATGTTTGGACATGTAATGATATGTAGTATTTCTCATATATTATACTCATTTTGGGGGGCTATTTTCTAAGTCTTCATGGTGGATTTTACTAGTCCAGTGATTCTGTCTTCTACATCTGAGGTTCAATTTTCTGTATGATCTAGTTTGCTTTTAATACTTCAGAGAAGGTTTTGACTACCTGTATTATACCCTTCATCTCAAACAGTTCCACTTGATTCTTTTTTATGGCGTGTATTTCGTCTTTCAACTCGCTCAAGAACTTCCTCACTTCCTGGAACTCACTGGCTTTTTTCTTCTGTTGTTCATTGTCTTTCTTCTCTTTCCTCTTTGTTATTTTTGTCATAATGAATACTCTTGATTCTTTATCAGACATTTCCATGAATTCCATTGTACTGTCTGTGGATGAAGATGAGTTATTCTTTTATTTGGGGATGAGGTATTTTCTTGGTTTGCATATTTCTTGTGCTCCTGTGGGGATTTCTAGTCATCTGATGGGTTATTCATTTCTTCTTAATTTCTAGAAGATCAATCTGAGTCATCAGAGGTGCACAGGAAGATGTGGTCTGAAACTCTTTGGCATTGTGTTTTTCCCCCTTTGTGTCGCAGATTCAGTGGGAGTTGAGGAATACAAGGATTCAAATACTATTCAAATTTTGGCAACATTTCACTTAGACTTGTCTAGACAAGTAGGTGGAGGTTGAGCAGCAAAGTGATAAGGTAAAAGAAAAAGGATAAGAAATCAGAGAAAGAAAAAAGAGAAAAAGCAAACAAACAAAAAATTATTTATTTGTTAATTTTACAAAACAAAAAAATGAAGTCACTAGATCTCAGCTTTCATGCAAACTCAGTCTTTTTCTGGCCTTCCCTTTCTGTTTGCCTAGACAGAAGGGGGAAAGGGGAGGGGATTATTACCAAGATAAAGGAGGATTTCAGAGCCAGGAAAGAACATTACCTTAAAACATGTATAAAAAAGAAAAATTTAAATAATGAAAGATGGAGAAAGACAGAGAGAGACAATGAGAAGGATACAGGGGCTCTACCAGCATAAATTCTCAGGAGAACATCTTCAATGGCTTATCTCTGAAATCACTAGATCTCAGCTCTCATGGTGGACTCCATCTTCTCCCAATTGATTTTTAATAAGCACTAATTCTCTGAATGACAATATAGAAGTTAAAGGAAAGAAAAAGTTCTTTAGCCTCAAGTGACCTGTAAGTCAACGATTTCAGTTTCTCAAGGTTCTGAATACTTTAGGCTGAACCATCCTCATCTGTAGGGGGCATCTCTGAGTGTCAGATGATGTTTAGAAGCATCTCACTTATCAGATGCAAATTAGTACCTCCTCCTATTTGTGACAATCAAAAATGTCCCCAAATGTCCTTTGGAGAGCAAAGCACCTCCAGTTGAGAATCACTAATGCAGCTATAGCTACATACATGCCATACATAGTTATGAACAATCAAAGACTGCATATATATATATGTGTGTGTGTGTGTGTGTGTGTGTATGTGTATGAGTTACTGTAGTAGCAGTAACTTTTTGCATTGTGTGTGAGTATTCATCTTTCAATGGTAAGATCAAATACATATCTTGAAAAAGAGTCTGTTTTTTAGTTTGCAATGGTGCTGACCATTCTCTTGAAATTCTCTCTATAAAAATACAGTTGTTAGGGCCAGGAGGTGGCATGGTAGTTAAGGCACTGAACTCTCACATGGACAATCGTGGTCTAAGTCCTGGACCTGGCAGCTTGCTTTTTCACTTTCTCTCTCCCTTTCTCAGGTGAGCACCCATGCCCTATTGCAAATTATAAAAATGATAATAATGGGGCCAGCAGATGGCAAAGCAGTGACATCACTAGACTCTTACATGGCCACCCATGACTTGAGTTCTAAACCTCATTGCTTGAAACTCACACCAGGTGTGTGTATATGTGTGCCTAAAATCCAGAGAGGAGAATGGATGAGAAGGGATTGTGGTGTGGTCATCCCCCCAAGGGGTGATTTCTCACTTTCTCTTTCACTGTCTCTGTCTCTCTCTTTCTGCCAAGCTTATACACCATAAGGCAAAAAACTCCAAAAAATTAAAATTAAATAAATCTTTCAAAGGCAATTGTATTGTTATAACTCTAATTGAGTTATTTAGGAAATATCAGGTGTTGATATTTTTTAAAGAATTATTTTTTATTTACTTTTTAAAATTTATGTATTTATTTTAATTTGACCAGAGAGGGACAGAGTGAGAGAGAGAGAGAGAACAAAAGTGAGAAAGCAAGCCGCCAAATCCGGGACTTAAGATGTGGTCGACCATGTAGGAGTCCATTAACCACCACACCACCTGCTGGCTCCCAGGTGTTGATAGTAAAAGATACATTTCTTCTAATCAAATAATTTGACTAAGACAAAAAAAGAATGTAGATCTAAACACTAAATAGAGTTTTGGTCTAGTGTTTTTTGGAGAGGTTTTCGCTATAGGGCATGTACACTCACCAGACAGACAAAGAGAAAGAGAGATGAAAAGTGAGAAATCACCCTCCAGGGGGGATGGCCACGCCGCAATCCCTTCTCCTCCATTCTCCTCTCAGGATCTTGGGCATGCACGCACACGTGCCTGGCGTGAGTTTTAAGCCACCAGGTCCGGGACTTGACTACATGGGAGTCCAGTGACATAGCCATAACGCTAACTGCTAGTCTCAAGTTTTGGTCTAGTTTTCTCAAGTTGAATTGGCCTGAAGCATTTGAGCTTACATAGCAGAGTAGCTGAGCCCTTTACATATTGTGTAATGAGATGAAACATTTGTGTTTTTTTATTTTTTTGATATCATGTCTTAATGATGAACATCCAAAGCATAAAATATCTCACTTCTGCTTAAAATTTAGAATAGCCCAGTCCCTTTCATAAATGAAAGCCTTGGTGGGTGACAATCTTCTTTCTTTCATTTTGGATAGCTCATTTGGTATGATGATCAATTCCCCTAAAAGCCAAACATAGTAAATGTCAAATTTTAGAAGATAACATGAAATCTGTGACTTTAACTGTTCCTTCTAGGAAGGGAAATAGTTATTAAAGTCAAAGTATTTGGTTTGTGTGTTTATATTTCTTTGGCACCAAAACTTAATTTTACTTTTTCTTTTCTTTTTTTGGTCACCCATTAAATTCTGCCTTACTTTCATATCTCCTAAATACACTATAACTATAAGTATGTTACAGTTGAGAACATCTGTAATCTGTTGCAAGAATTACTGTGATGCTTACCAGGAATTGCCTCTTCATATGCAGCTTTATATAGGAACTTGAGGTTGGAACTCAAATAGGGAAAGTCCTTGGAAGGAATGAAGTAAAGATAGGTAAGTGTGCTTTCGCATTAGCAGGATGAGCTATTAGATGTTTATTAGAAATAAAATTTCTTGGGGTGACTCTGTGGTGTGGTGTAAGGCAGCTAGATCCCATATGGCCCACCTTGCAGTTTGCAGTTTAAGTCTCAGAACTGTTGCTTGAAAATGTGATGGGCATGTGTGCCCAAAATCTTGAAAGGATGGAGAGTTGGAGTAGAAGAATGGTGATATGACCATTTCCCATGGGAGGGGTGATTTCTTTGCTCCCTATCTGTCTCTAGTGAGTAGTCATGCCTTCTAAAGAGAGAGAGAGAGAGAGAGAGAGAGAGAGAGAGAGAGAGAGAAAAGAAAAAAATACAATTAAAAAAATATTTTATTAGGATTTGAACCATGGCTGGCCATGTGAGAGTGTCCAGTGCCTTAACCACCATGCCACATGCTGGTCTCCAAGAAATGCAATTTCTTAAATTTCTTAGACTTCACTCCAGACCTGCTGGATCAAGTTATCCAGCTCTCTGGGTGCTAGTGACAATGACCAGCATTTGAAAATCAGCTCATGCATCCATATTATCATATTGTCATTGGAACAGAGAAACAGAGTTGCAAAGTGACATTTGCTGTATCCATCTCCTAGAGGAAATAGTGTAGGCTATTCATGAACCACGTAGGATGCAATCTATTAATTCTCTAAGAACCTCTGGTCCCAGTAATACTCTATGCTTGTATTAGGATCTCCTTTCACTTTCCCTCTCCTGCTGATGTTTGGTGGTATTAGGGAATAATAGAAACGCTGTGCTTTGGGACCAGCAGTTGGTATAATGGCCATGCCACCGGACACCCATGTAGTCGACCACGGTTTGAGTCCCAGACCTGGTAGCTTAAACTCATGCCAGGTACATGTGCGTGCATGCCCAAGATCCCAAGAGGAGAATGGAGGAGAAAGGATTGTGGCATGGCCATCCCCTTTGGGGAGTGACTTCTCACTTTCTGTCTCTCTGCCTCTCTGGCAAGCACACACACCCTATAGCTAAAACCTCTCAAAATAATAAATAAATAAATAAAATAAAGAAACACCGTGCTTCTAGAATACTATGGATTTGTAAACTCTGAATGAATGAGTGAACACATGCTCAGGGAAAGTGGCAAAAATGCCTGATCTCATGCCTTCCTGTTTGAAAACAACAGCAGGCCAGTTAGATGGTGTGCTATCTGATAACGTGTTTTCCATACTCCAAGGTGTTCTTTTCAGCCTCTGGTGCCACTTAGCAATATCTCCTCTTATCAAAACTGAAATGAACCTGCTTTAGGAAATAACCTCATTCTTCTGATTTTCTAAAAAATGACTTTCCTCCCTCCTTTACCCTGTTAAACACAGAGGATCAAAGAGGCTTAGCAGACTGATACCCGGTATGGCCTCTCCTTCTTTTTCTCCCAGTCTTTTTCTAAAGAAGGAGTGAGTGCTAAAATTTCAGTGAAGCTACTGAAAGAATCATATTTGTGTCTGGTTAGAGAGCCATGTCAAATCAGCCACACCAAAATGGTAGAAGACAGTCAGTAATGTTTCAGAGTGGAGGTGGTGGTGAAAGGGGCAAGATTGATGATAGACCAGGTAGAGAGAGATTTAAGATACTGAATTGACTTGGGTAGAAAACAGGATTTAGGCAGAGAAGAGTCTAAGCTTGCTGGAAAAATTTGTCTGTGTAAGTTGATTTCGCTATCACCCTTTTAACAAACATTAAAAGATGTCTAAACCTGTCACCATGGACCAGTTTCCAGATCACCATACCTGGAAGAGCCAGGAGGTCTAGAGAGTTAAGAATCTGCCCAGTCTGAACAGTGCAAAGAAACCAATGATGTGATTAGAGGTGCAGTGAAATTTTCCATCTCTAGGGAGAAGAAGGCTGTGGTCTTTGCTACCCTGTCTAGCAGTGTCTAGGAACCAGTGTCAGCTATACTTACTAGCTGCATCAAGAGAATTAGTACCCTGTGTTTATTGCTTGGTGATAAAATGGGAAGGAGTGCACATGTGTGTGTGTGTGTGTGTGTGTGTGTGTGTGTGTGTGTGTGTGTGTGAGAGAGAGAGAGAGAGAGAGAGAGAGAGAGAGAATTGAAAGGTGAGAAAGACAGAGAGAGATTAATGATAAAAGAAAGGATAAAAGAAAGAAATGGAACCAAGATTGGGTCCCTAGAATTTGTTTCAGAAAATGTTCAATGATCCTATTTACAGAATAAGATGAAAATAACAGAGGATTTGATCTAGTCACATCACATCAGTCTTGGGCACATAAATCTTGGTCAGTTTTAAGATCAGGTAATGCTGAAAATTATAGCTAAGATTACATGTGTCTTGCTAAATTAGCATGCATGAGAAAATTTGTTTGAAATTTATCCACTGAGTACATAGTTTTAAAAAATTAAGATTTAAAAGTTTAAAAATTTATTCAAATTATCTAAGGTTCTACATGAAAATATTTGAATCATGCTAACCTTACTAGTTTTCTCCTTTATAATATTTGTTCTGGGACCAGTAGACAATGGAATGACTACATTGCTAGACTCCCACATAGTTGACCATGGTTCTAGTCCCAGACCCGGTGGCTTGAAAATCATGCTGATCATGTGGGCATGAATGTCCAAACTCCCAAGAAGAGAATGGAAGAGAAGTAATTGCTGTGTGGCCAACCCCTTCCAGAGAAGCATGATTTCTCACTTTCTTTTCTCTCTCTCCATCTCTCTGGAGAGTGCATTTGCCCTATAGCAAAAATCTCTCCCACAAAAAAAAAAATATATATTGTCCTTACAAGTATATTCATAGAGAAAAGTAGGTCATTTATTTGACTTCCTGAAAACTATCTTAGAGAGAGTTGGTCAGAATTTAGGCTCCCAGCTTGCAATAGGACCACGTTAATGGCTTGTATTGGCTTGAACGGTGGGCTGCAATCAATACTAGCTGGCCACACTCACATCATCCTTGTCTGACTATGTCTGAGTGTATAATACAGGATAGTTTAGATCAATATTAGAAAGAACTGTTTTGAAATATGGACAAAAGAAGAATGATTCTGTGTTTGGGTTATTTTATCTTTAAAACTCTGCGTTACCGTTTAATAATGCAGACATTATGAAGTTAGGACATTGAGAATATGCTTCCCATATAATTGTAATCTTGATGACACTGCAGATAGAGCAAACGTATATGATTTATGAAGCCAACTGCATATGAAATAATTATTTACAAATTGTTATTAGAGACATTTTTATGGGAATTATAATTCTAAAATTCAGTGATTAAACAGATAAATTTGCAAACACCATCTTTTTGTTAACTTTCCACTTATATTTATTAGAAGAAGAAAACTTTTTTTTCTGCATTGAATGACATCTTCCACTAACAGCTTCCACTTTCAATATTGGGATAGAAGTAAGGGGGCATTTTCAGCATTTAGGGATTTTAATAATGGGCTAAGAGACCAATAACCAACTGAAGTGGCAATAACATCGAACACATCATTTATAATCACTTTCCATAAAACCACTTTACTTAGTTGAATTGTGGAGAGATGAAGATTTTATTGATGCCACTT
>NW_006159558.1:442076-457227 GCF_000334495.1 Tupaia belangeri chinensis | reverse complement strand
TAAATGTTATAGTTCACTTTTCTGACTTGGTATGGCTATAAAATAATAGTGACTGGTTTTAAAGTTAATATGACAGAAAAATGCATTACATGGAGCATTACTCAATTTTTTAAGAAGAAATTTTATAAGACTCCATATATTCTAATATGTTGTATTGCTTTAACGATTTCTATAATTGTCCATATAATTGTCTTCAGAGTGAGCAATAAAACTTCCTTAACTTTTTTATAATATTATTTTTTCATTTTATTTAAATAGTATCTTTTAATTTTAGAAAACTCAGACCATTCAGGAAAGCATGAAGAAATAATGAAAAACTACCCATAAAACATGTTTTGAGGGACCAGAAGATGGTATAATGTTCATACTGGATTATCATGTAGTCAACTGCAGTTCGAGTCCCAGATCTAGCAGCTTAAAAATCTCACTCTGGGTGGGTGTGCATGTGTGCTCAAAATCCCTAAAAGAGTTTAGAGGAGAAGGGATTGTGGCCTGGCCATTCCTTCTGGTGGGGGAGGTCATTTCTCCCTTTCTAGCTCTGACTCTTTGGTGAGTGCACATGCCCTATAGCAAAACAAAACAAAAAACAAAAAACAACTAAAAAAAAGTGTTTGATAGTTGAAAATAACTGTCAACATACTCATATTATATACCAAGAAATTTTACTAGCTATATTATTAATACGGCTTATATTATATGTAAGTGGGTGTGTATACACCATATACATTTATCATAGTACCTGCATATACCCCTCATACAAGGGGGTCCTCAAAAAAGTAATGGAAAATACTATTATTAATATGAAACAACTATGCAGAGATTAAAAAAATTTCTACCAAAGTTAGCTCACTTTTTCCCCATTTTATGTGAACCTTTTGAAGTCCCTTCATATTAATGTTTTAAACATATTTTTAAAATATTACTAAATAAACCAATGTAAAGTTATATGAAGTAGATTCATGTATTGATGATTAGATTTTTCTAGTGGAAAGATTGAGATGCACGTCTTTAAGTATTAATTTTTGTACATATTTCATAATTTTCTTAAGATAATTCCTTGAGGAGAATTTAGAGGCCAAGTCATAGCAACATTTTATAGGTTTCCTAAAGCATTTTAAAAGTTGTAGTAAATTCTTCTCAGTGATAATCTGAGATTTGTTCTCAATATCTTATATTAAACAAAGATATTTCTGTAATTTTAATATGTCTTCCCCAAACCCACACTGAGTCCTTGTAATGTAATTAAGAGAGTAAATATTTGGTCCAAATATGTGCTGAAGAGTAGGGTCTTGGAAGGAGATTAGTGATTGGGTGATTAGGGCGGGTTTCCATGATTGAATCCTGGAATGTTTTTAAGGAGATGAAATGAGAGGGAGGGACTGATATGGAACTCAGACCACATTCTCTGCACATAGCCACCATCTTGTTAGCTCTGTCAGCCATGTTGTGTCCAGCCAGATGCTAGCCTCATGTCTTTTAATTTTATAGCCACTGAAATCATGAGCTAAATAAACCTTTATAGATCAGGTTTATATATACCCAGTTTCAAGTATATCTGTATGAAATAGTGATAGACTAAGACATAAACAACGATTAAAATTTTGATCATTATCAAATGCTATTAAGAGAATATCCAGGAGAATCACAACTTGGCCAGTCCCAACACTACAACCAACTGAAACACCTTTTACAGAAGACATATTCAGAACCACTGGGAAAACGAACAAAAACAAACTCTACCCTCTACCTCCTCTAGGTCACTTTTAATAGGCTTCTTTTTTTGTTCTTTGTCTTTTTGTTTATAATGTGATTGAAATCATGTGTGACTCTTACAAAGATCTTTAGTAGTGACAAAGCTTTCCATTAACTGAAATAACAAGCTTTTGATATTAAATCTAATGAATAATATCAGCATTCATATGAAAAAAAGATTTTACTTGAAAGATGAATATTTTTCATTGGGAAAGCAAAGATTTTTTTTCAATTTCTTAGAAACTGCAAATATTTAAAAAATACAAGTTCCAGAAGTATTTAGATTGAATTAGATATATAAATTCCCAATCAATCTAGTCTTTAGATAATTCTCATCATTTGAGACTTAAATTTCATGGTGGAATTCTGTGAAGGAGATAGAGAACAATAGATGAATCAATAGAGATAAAAATAGATAGAGGTAGAGGCATTGAGAGAGTGCTATTTTAATATGCCCTATAATAAATAATTTTACAAATTATTGGCACCGTAAGATATAGATAACATTCACCGGAAAAATGAAAAGCACCACGTAACCAAGAGACAAGGCAGATGAGGTAACATAAAAATAAACAATTCACAAATGTATACATCAGCAGTTTTTCATGTGGGGGTAATGTATTGATTGTGCTAAATATTCCATAATGCATAAATTCTTACAACTGTGTTTAATTCTTCTATGCCTTTTAGCTTTGTTAAAATAAATATCCATCTGAATTCCCCTCACAAAATTTCTCACATCCTTGTCCTGAAATCTACTCTACTTTCTATATGGAGTAAAGTATCACCATGTTCTCTCTGGTGTTTCATGTTTGTGTCTCAAAACCTAAGAAGATTTAGATACCTATTGGTCTAAATTCTTATTTCTGATGTCCTAACTGCAGGGATTCTTCAAAAGTCAATGCAAGTTCTTGAATCACTATTTTCTCCTGCCTTGCCCTTCAGTATTTTATTTCTAAGTTCACAATGTCTTTGTGCCATACAAGTAACAGTTTTGTCAATCATAGTCACATTGTGTCTTTGTGCCAAATAATCGAGGTCATTTCACACATATTTTTGGAGCCTTTTATGTGATAATTAATTTAGAAAATGACCATTTCTACAGTCAAAAAAACCTTTTTAAAGAAGTTTTTGTTTAATTAATTAATTAATTAATTAATTCTTAATTTTGACCAGAGAGGGGGGGAGAGAGAGAGAGAAGGGGGGGGGGGGAGAGGGGGGGTGAAAGGGGAGGAGAGAGAGAGAGAGAGAGTGTGCGCGTGAGAGAGAAAGTGGGAAAGCAAACTACCAGGTTTGGAACTCAAACTTTAGTTGGTCATGTGGGAGTCCAGGGCCCTTAACTACTGGTGGCCCCAAGTCATATAAACTGTTTTATAGTGAATGATATTATACTCTAATTTCAAATGCTATCAAAATTATTTCTTATAATTTTGGAGATATTTCATCAGGATGCACACAGAGATGCAGGCAGATGATGTAAGTCTACATACTGTATGTGAGACCATGTGATGTTTATCTAATATTATATAATCTATTTCAGTCTTTAAAACGCTGTATAGTGTTACTGAGAGCACTCTAATTTATTTATGACTAATAACACTTTATAGTTCTCCAGAGAAAAATAAAACTAATGTCTATATACATTCTATCAATAGTTTATTCTATTTTAGAAAATACCCAAATTTATAAAAAAAAAAATAGAGCTCCTTTCAGCTTATAGTTTTGAGATTCAGTGTTCAGACCCATGTCTGGCAGTTTTTCAGAGTCCTGTTCATATCACCAGGGTGAAAGCTGAAGAGAACCTCCATATACATCAAAACCTCGCTATTTTGGTCTCATTCCCTCACCTCATAAACCTATCAGAACTCAATCAAGGGAGTCTTGCCCTAATGACCTTAATCCTATTTACTTTCCAAAGCCCCACATTTTGATACCGTAATTGGATAAATTTTTACCCTTTAATTCCATTGTAATGGCTCAGCACAAGAATTTTGGAGGACATATTCAAACTATAGTCACACACACACACACACACACACACACACACACACACACACACATAGTAGATAAGAGAGAAGGAGAGATTTTTAAGGCACCTGGCTGATATAATTGTGGGCTAGCTGGCAGCCAGGAGAATCATAGAGTTTCTACTATGTTGTAGTCTTAGGGACTTAGGGAGAATTTCTTTTACTGGAAGTATCAATCTGTGTTCTCTAGACCTTCAACTGATTGACCAAGGCTCACCTACATTACAGAAAGCAATTTGCATTATACATAGTCTATTGATTGAAATGTTAATGATATTTAAAAATATCTTTTCAGAAACATTGAGAGTGGTGTTCTTGCAAGCAGACACCTTAGGCTAGCCTAGTTGATATGAAATTAACCAGCATTGCAACCTAGTCACTGATTTAGCCAAAAGATCTTAGCATCATTCCTGACTAATCTTGATTTGATAGAACCACTGCATTAATACGTCCTACAGGATTTACCATCAGAATGTGTCTGCTTGTTCCCATCACAGTGCAAACACGTTTGCTTACATCACTGTGATGACCACATAACTGCTCTGCTGTCTCCCACACTTGTATCTCGCAAGTCCAGACCTCTGCAACACACATGTGTTCCCCACAAAACAATCAGAATAATGTTTCTGAAAAGACACCTCTGAACAAACATAGCAAGAACTTTCCATTCAAACCAGGCAAGATAAAAATTGCTTACTGCTTCGAAGCCTTGCATGTCTGGATGCTGGCCTCCTCATAGACCAAATTTCCAACCCATCCCACTTTAGAACATTAGGTTACTTGGTGTTCCTTGGGTGCACCAGACCTCTTATATCTTAAGAATGTGTTCTTTCTGTTGCAACTTCCTGTGACTACCTTCCCCCAGATGTCTGCATTGAGTCATTCCTCACCATATTTTCATCTCTGTCCCCCAAATTACCATAACAAAGTCTTTTCTTCATAAACTTTTTTTTTTTTGAGAGGTTTTTGCTATAGGGTGCGTGTGCTTGCCAGACAGACAGAGACAGACAGATAGAAAGAGAGAAATCACCCCCAGGGGGGATGGCCATGCCACAATCCCTTCTCCTCCATTGTCCTCTCCGGATCTTGGGCACGCATGCACACGCGCCCGGTGTGAGTTTTAAGCCACCAGGTCCGGGACTGAAACCGCAGTTGCCTATGTGGGAGTCCAGTGCCATAGCCATTACGCTAACTGCTGGTCCCCTTCACAAGCTTTTCATACCTGTACTAAACATGAAAAGTCTATTTACCACATAATAGCTATTATTTTACTTATTTTTCTTCATGCCAATTATTGTTCATAAACTGCATATAAAAGGAATATGCCAATTTATAATCTGTTAATGAATCCCCCCACTCTCTACATACAGGAATGTAAGTACCATGACTTTGGAAATCAGGCCCAATTTTTCACTTCAGTATTCTCAAGCAATTGGGATTTATTTGGGCATGGAGAGCCTCCATTCAAAAAAGTGTAGAGTCATTACTTTGCAATATTCATTTAATTTGGATGCCTCATTTTCTACTGCTATTTGAAATGAGGAATGAACACAAATGTGTAATAGACTAATGCTGCACTAATTACTCAAAATATTTATTTTATGTTTCTAAAAATCCTTTGCTGTGTGTCTATTAGCTTGCTTCTATAAAGAAGAACAATGATATTCATATACCTTAACTATCTTTTTATTACAGCACTAATAATGGAAAGAATTAAGATGCTAACTCTTGTGACTCAAAAGACTGAATAAAAAAGAATGTTCATATTAATAAAATAATGTTTTATTTATAAACGAATGCACTCAGGTGTTAGAGAAATGTCACACATACACAAATATATATTGCCTTTTAAATTCAAAGCTATGCAGTTTTAGAACTAATCCAGAGGTGTCAGAGGAAAAGCACACACACACACACACACACACACAGACATATGCCTGCGTATAAATTTTAAAAATATGCACTCTAAAACTGTAAATGCAAAATAAGTAAAGTTATCTGGACTAAATATACTAGAAATAATAAAACAAGCTAACATAATAGGATTCTAAAAAGTGGAAAGAAAAAAAAGAACTGACTAAGGACCTCATGACTTGAAGGATGAAACTACAGTGAATTCTTTTGGCTTTATTTTTATCTCCCATACAGCTCTAACCGGGTGCCTGAGACCTCTACATTGAAACTGTCAGATATAGACAATACACACACACAAGCCTGCAAATATGAAAAATAAAAACAGAAAGATGAGTCTATGTTGGTCAAGGGACTGTTAAAGGGACATATCATACCTTATTGGTGATGCTCATGCTTAGGGGCAGCATGATCTATTCTGCCTGATGCTTTGTTAAAGCAGAACCTGAATGGGTCAAGGCCTTCCTTGCTCCACTGAGAGAAGACGGTGGTGAACAAGTATTTGAGAAAATAATGAAAGAAGATTTTAGAAATTTGACCAAAGACATAAACCTATAGTTTCAACAAGCCATATCAACACCAAATAGGTAATGTTGTTGATCAAATCAATGCTGAGACTCATCATAATTAAACTAAAAACTAAAGACAAAAAAAAAATTTAAAAATCAGAAAAACATCCAGAGTGACATGACACATTTTGATATCCAGGTCTAGGCAAAGATTTCTTGGAAGTGAAGGCAAGAGCATGTTCCATAAAAGGAAGCTTAATAAATTGGATTTCATAAAAATTAAGAATTTTGCTCCATGAAGAGGATAGAAAAGCAAACCACAGACTTGGAAAAAATGTTTTAAAATGGTTATGTCACGGGGCCAGCAGGTGGTATTGTGGTTAGGACCTTGGACTCACACATGGCCAACTACAGTTCAAGTTTCAGATCTAGTGGCTAGGAAATCACGCCAGGTGCATGTGCATGTGTGCCCAAAAATCTTGCGAGGAGAATGGGGAAAAAGGGATGAGTTGTGGCCATCCCCCATGGAGGATGATTTCTCATTTTCTCTCTCACTGTCTCTCTCTCTGGTGAATGTGCATACCCTGTGGTAGAAAACTTAAAAAAATAGATTGGTTTTGTGACAAAAGACACATATTTAAAATCCATAAAGAACTTTTAATACTCAAAAGTAAAAATCAGAGCTGGCCCTGTGGCCTAGTGGTTACAGAAGCAGGCTCCCACGTGTCAGAGGGCAGGCTTTGAGTCCTGGTCTCAGGGATTTGACAAACATGCTGGGTGTGTGTATGTGCATCCCCCATTCCTGACAGGGTAGAAAAATAGAGGAGAAAGGAGTGTGGCATGACCACGCCCACTGAGAGGTGCATTCTCCCTCTTCCTGTTGATCTTTCTCTGTGAAGCCATGTACCCTCTGGCAAAATAAATAAACATTATAAAAAAGTAGGAAGCAAACAATCATATTAGAACAATGACAGATGACATTTCTCTAAAGAGAATATACAGATGGCACCATAATGTTCAACAGCTTAGCTATTAGGATAATAAAAACCAAATCCACAGTAATAGATCATTACACATTTCCTTTTCATTAAGCTTAAATGAAAAGGAAATAGTGAAAACCTAAAATGAAGGAGGAAATAACGAGAAACTAAATGTCGTACCACAGGTGAATGATTAGAAATAGGAGAGAGATCAGCAGATTACATAATGGTTACATAGCTGGACTCCCACGTAGCTGACCCTTGTTCGAGTGCTAGACCGAGTGGCTTAAAACTCATGCTGGGCGTGTGTGTGTGTGTGTGTGTGTGCCCCAAAATCCCAAGAGTAAAATGGTGGAGAAAGGATTGCAGTGTGGCCATCCCCCCAGACAGGTGATTTTTTGCTTTCTGTCTCTCTGTCTCTCTCTGTCTTTCCAGTGAGCATACATGCCCTATAGCAAAAATCTTTCTCAAAAGAAAAAGAAGAAAAAAAAAAAAGGAAAGAAATAGGAGAGAACTTAGTACTTTGGCCTGGGCAATGAATTTCTGTATTCAACCCAAAAGCATAGGCAACAAAAACAAAAATGAACAAATGAGACATTAAATTAAAAAATTCTGCACAGCAAAGGAAACAATTAAGATGGGAGACAACTTAAGATAGGGAGAAAATATTCACAAGTGAAACATCTGATAAGAGATTAATTTCCAAAATATGTAAGAGACTCCAACAACTTTATGGAAGGAAAATAAATAAACTAATTTCAAAATGAGCAAGAAGCCAGAGTGACATTTTTCAACAGAAGACATGCAAATGACCAACAGATATGGAAAAAATACTCAGCATCATTTATTATCACAAAATGCAAATTAAAATCACAAAGACAGCTCATACCTCCTTCAATGGTTATTAAAAAATAAATAAAGATAGCATATGTTGGAAAGAATATGTGAAAAGGGACTTGTTCACTTTGTCCACTGTAGGTGAAAATTGAAATTAGTACAGTCATTATGAAAAACTGTCTGGAACTTGGAGAAGGGATACGAAGGTAGAACATTGACGGGATGGGGAGGTGTGGTGTTATCGGTTGAAGATATTTTGATCAACGGGACTGGGGAGAAATGTTCACATATTGAAATGTTTACATTTTAAGCTAAACAATGCGATTGAATGTATATACAAAGAGAAATAATTTTAATAAAAAAATATATAAAAAAAAGAAAGCAAACTGCCAAGTCTGGGACAGGAACCATAATCAAGAGTCCAGCGACTTAACCACCACACCATTTGCAGGAGTCATTAAAGAGATCTTTAATAAATCATGTTATCCTCTTAAAAAAAAAAAAGGAAAAAAAAACTAAAAATAGAACTACTGCACGATTCAATAGTCTTTAGCTATTTACCCCAAATATTTGAAATAAGTATGTCAAAAGTCATCTGAACTTCCATGTTTATTGAACCATTATTCATAATTGTTACATTACAGAATCAACCTAAGTGTTCATCAACAGTTAAATGGATAAAGAAGAAAGAAGGAAATTTTGTCACTTGTGACACTGTGGAAGTAATGGGAGAACTTTATGTCACACAAAATTAGTTGGACAGAAAGAAAATATTGCATCTTCTCACTAACTTCTACTGTTTGCTTCTGGAATATAATACAACAGAACTCAATGAAGCAGAGTATGCAGTGGTGGTTACCAGAAACTAGGGAATGGGGAAAATTGGAAGAAAATGATAAAAGTTTACTAAGCCTCAACTAGACAAAAGAGAGTTGATTTTTTGTGTTATCAATTGTACATCTTGGTGAATACAGTAAGGATGGATTGTATGTTCCAAAACTACTGAGTAAATTTCAAAAGTTGTCATTTAAAAAGTGATGTATATTTAGGTGATGAATATGTTAGTTAGCTTGAGTTGTTATTTCGCATTGTATTGTATAAATTGCAACATTGTTTTATATGCCATAAATATATACAGCTGTAATTTGTCAATTTACATTTAAAAATACAGAAGGTAAATATGCATTAAATTGGAGGGTGCTAAATACACACACATACAAATGATGAGTGCATTAAATGTAAACAAGTTTGATGAATTCTATCAATGTTAATTTCCTGCTTGTGAGATTGTAGCAGTTACTCAGTGTGCTATTGCTGGAGCAAACAGAGGAAGCAGCTTCTACCAGGCTTCTGTGCAATTTCTTTCTTTTTTTTTTTTTGAGAGATTTTCACTGCAGGGCGCGTGCGCTCGCCAGACAGACAGAGAGAGACATAGAGACAGAAAGCGAGAAATCACCCCCCAGGGGGGATGGTCACGCCGCAATCCCTTCTCCTCCATTCTCCTCTCGGGATCTTGGGCACGCACGCACACGCGCCTGGCGTGAGTTTTAAGCCACCGGGTCCGGGACACGAACCACGGTCGACTATGTGGGAGTCCAGCGACATAGCCATTACGCTAAATGCTGGTTCCCTGTGCAATTTCTTTGGCAGCATGTGGATTTCGGTTTTCTCAAAATAAAAAGTGTAAAAAAGATTAAGAAAAAGAAAAAGAACTAGTTAAAGCTTTTCATGTATACATTCAGGTACAATTCTCATACTTCTCAGGCTTATCCAGTTTTCTGAATTGAATGTCGGTCTCATTTCATGCATTTATGGAAATATCCACATTGACCATATATGGTCTTGATGTGTATCTTTTTCTACTTTAAATAAATACTGTATGATATAGCCTTGATGTTCAATTTTGCACAACACTGTTTACAATATGCATGCCTTGATTTTCATGCCTTGATTTGTATTGTATCCAGTCACAGGTTAATTCAGTCACAGTCCTGTATTACTGAATAATGGGAATATGTTCTGAGAAATGCAGTCAGGTGATTCTGTTGTTACCTGAATATCATACAGTGTGCTTACACAAACCCACATGTTGTAGGCTACTGCACACCTAGACTATATAGAATAACCTGTTTTTCTTAGGCTATACACCTGCATAACAAGTTACTGTACTGAATAGTATAAGCAATTTTAACACAATATTTTTATATATAAGCATAGAAAATATACAATAAAATATGTTATCAATGATAAAAGTGCCATACCTGTATAAGACATTCACTATGTAAATTTCCCTGTGTGAGTTAATGAGTAGTGAGTGAATGTGAAAGCCTCTATTACCCCTGTGACTATAGACATTATAAACACTGTACACTTAGGCTACACCAGATCTATTTATTTATTTATTTTGGAGAAGTTTTTGCTATAGGGTGTGTGCACTCACCAGAAAGAAAGAGAGAGACAGAGAGACAAAAAGTGAGAAATCACCCCCCTGGGGGGATGGTCACACTGCAATCTCTACTCCTCCATTTTCCTCTTGAGCTCTTGGGTTTGCATGCACATGCACCCAGTGTGAGTTTAAGTCACTGGGCTTGGGACTCAAACCACGGTTGGCTACATGGGAGTCCAGCAATATAGCCATTATGCCAACTCCCGGTCCCTATTTATTATTTTTCTTAAGAGAGATTTTTGCTATAGAGCATGTGTGCTTCTTGGAGAGACAGAGTCAGAAAGTGAGAAATAACTTCCCCTGGGAGGATGGCCATTCTGCAATCCTTTTTCCTTCATTCTCCTCTTGGGATTTTGGGCATGCATGCACATGTGACTAGTGTGAGTTTTAAGCTGCCGGGTCCAAGACTTGAACTGCAGTCAACTATGCGGGAGTCCAGTGACGTAATCATTATGCCATCTGCTGATCCCAACACATGACTTTTATAGTAACACTTAGCTTAAAACACAAATCCATTATACAGGTATACAAAAGTACTTTTTCTTTATATCCATATTCTATAATCTTTTTTCCTATATTAAATATATTTTAAATATTTTTACTTTTTAGACTTTTGCATTAAAACTAAGACACAAACCCACACATTAGCCTAGGCCTATGCAAAGTCAAGGTCATTAGTATCATTGTCTTCCACCTTTAACATCTTTTCTCCCTGAAAGGACCTGACTTGCAAGACAACATGAGATTAAATCAAGCACAAGAGAAAATGATGCAATTTATAGACAAGGTAAACCTGAGCTGTATGAGGATGTTGAGAAAGTAACATGCCGTACTGGTTTTTTTAGTTGTTTTAGATTTTTTTTTTTATTATTTTTTACATTTAATCACATATATCTTTACAACATTGAAAAATGAAATTTTTCCAGTGTTAATACCCTGTATGTTAGTCCAGTAAAAATAATTACCATGCACATCGCTATCAACAGATAATTTCCCTTTATTTTTTCCCATTATTTTGTTGGTTGAATTTTTTCCCTTGACTGTCTTCTTGCCTCCCATTTCCTATCCTCTTTCCATACAATCTCTAGTATCTACAGCCACTTTAAAAGGTATTTTAAAATGATTAATTTTTTAAATTTTAATTTTTTTTATACATTCAATCACTATACATCACTTAGCTCGTAAAGTGAATTTTCCCAACATGAAAACACTTCACACCAATCCAGTTGAGGATATTATACGTGTTATTATCAACATAAAAATCCATTTTTGTGTCCCATAAATGTCTTGCCTCTCTGTTTTTCTCCTTAATATCTTTTCCCACATTCTCCCCCACTCTTACCCTCTTCCCACTCTGTATCCAGTATCCATAATCATTTTCCTGCTTTCATACCCATACTGTTTTAAGCTATTTTTTTTTTAGTAAGTGGAAAAAATACTCTAAACTAATGGTATAGAGTATAGTATATTGAATATATAAGCCAGCAACATAGTTACTATCAAGTATTTTGTGCCATACTTAATTGTATGTGATGTACTTTAACACAACAGGCAATATGATAGGTTTGCTTCCCCAGCACCCCACAAATAGGTGAGTAATGTATTGTGTTATAATGTTATATCTACAGTGCCACTAGTAGACTAGAACTTTTCAACTCCATTATAATCTTATAGGATCATTGTTGATATACCATTTGTTGTTTGCCAAAATGTCATTATGTGATACATTACTGTATGTATATATGCATTTTACTTGTCTATTTAATTCATTGCTAATTTTTTAAGTATTATGAATAATGTCATAATGAAAGATTTTGGATAGGGCCAGCCAGGTGGCATGGAGGTTAAGGCAGCTGGATCCCACATGGCTGACTTTGCAGTATGAGTCCTTGACCTGGAGGCTTGAAAACATGGTGGACAGGTTTGTGTATGTGTGTGTGTGTGTTTGTGTGTTTGTGTGCCCAAAATTCCAAGGGGAGAATGGAGGAGAAGGGATTATAATATGGCCACCCCACTGGGGGGGTGACTTCTCACTGCTCTCCGTTTCTCTCTCTGCCAGTCCTATAGCAAAAAATTAAAAAAGAAAGAATAAAAAGAGAAGAGAAAGAAAAAGGAAAGAGAAAGAGGAAAGGAAGGAAGAGAAAGGAAGGCAGGAAGGAGGGAAGAAAGAGAAAGAAAGAGAGGAAGAAAGAGAAAGAGAAAGAAAAAGAAAGAAAGAAAGAAAGAAAGAAAGAAAGAAAGAAAGAAAGAAAGAAAGAAAGAAAGAAAGAAAGAAAGAAAGAAAGAAAGAAAGAAAGAAGAAAGAAAGAAAGAAAGAAAAAGATAAATGAGAGAGAAAGAAAGAAAAAGAAAAAGAGAATCTAGATATTACCCATGCAGAAGTCACTCACTCCCAAAGTGTCAATAATTAGATATATGGAGTTACTGTTGACTTTACATAATGCCCATGTCTATTTTAGCTCCAGAATTTTCAGGTTAAATTAAATTATAATCCTAGACCATCCTTTATATCTACTACCCTAGAGAACTATACACTGATGTCTTACAAATTTATTCAACAGAAAAGTTGAAACAGTCTGGTGTTTTGACTTCTAAAATGGAATTCCATGTAAAAGCACAACATATGATTGCCTTGGCTCTGATTTCAGAGTCAACCAGAGTAGCACCAGTTCTGCTAAATTGTCGAAATTTAATATTGTACTTGTTGAAGTTGCTATTAGAGAAGAACAGATTTAATAATTTCCGGTGAGCTCTGTCTTTCTCGAGAGACCAGCATGCAGTAAATATCCTCTCACCCAAGTGAAGAGATAGCTATTGAAAAACAGTGCCTAGAGAATGATTCTTATGAAAGTGCACACCACGCTAAGTACATCTCTGGCTGCAAACAATCCTGAAATTGGAAAGAAGCCTGAAGATTGAAGAAGCTAGACCACATTTTCTAGTATTATTAGAGAAGCTGAGGCTAAGTTAATGCTATTTAACATGAACCCTTAATAACCATCAATGTAATATATGGGAACTTGGGCTGCTGTTCCCACCACTTATGGCTCATCTAGGCAAGAAAGCTAATTTGAAAACAGAAGGAAAATTCTTATCATTGTTGGAAACCTGACACTAGCTCTAAGGCAGGAGTTAAGTACAGGTACCCAGCTGTCTTTGTTAAAGGGGTATTTGTTTTCTCAAAAGAAGGTACACTTTTATACCTGGGGTACAAAATTTCTCACTGAATATGATAGTGAGAGATTGTAAGTGAATGAAAACTCAAATCCAGTATTTCATGTTCAAATTAAATTTAGCCAGAAACTTTCTTTCAACCCCAAAGACCATTATTTATTTTCTTAATGTAGAACTCATGGTTGAGAGTATCAGGTGTTTGAAAACCTTGGGTTGGGAGAACTATATTCCTACCTTCCTTCATCCAGCATCTGAGAGACCAAGCCCTTCTCATCTAATAAACTCTTCTGTACAGGTAAAATTAAATACAATTTCTAAGCCAGTTGTCATAGAATATCTAAGAAAATATAGCAGCTGTGTCTTATTAAAATACAGTTTGGAAATATATTTCGGAAATTTTGAGTTTGATAGGTTAGAGTCTGATATGCTATCATAAAAAACTCTGACACTCAGTTCTTTAACATCTTATAAATTTATTTATCACATATTCACATTTCTCACTGGGTACAAAGTTCCCTTTCAAAGGGTACTGAGCTGAGTGACTCAGCTTCACTGTGTTAAGATTTGGCATTCAACCCTTGTCCTTGAGCCCAGGACTTCATTTCAGCCTGGAAGTACCACATAACATGACTGTCAATAGTCATAAGTCAGTCACATGATGTTGCTTACATTCAAGGAGCCAAGAAATGTGGTTTTCTCTGTGTCTATTCTGGAGAGAAGAGCTACATAATGTGAAGGTAATAGCAATCTCAGTCATTTCCTAGAGTCAACTGTTTGTTTCCCTTTCCTTTTATACATAGACAGAGCATATGCGTACCCTCTTCAAGAAAGACAGACCAGAAATTCAGCCCATACACTGTGTCCAGCTTACAGTCTAAAATCCTACCACATCTGAATGTAACAATATTTGGCATACATACCTATCAATTAAACAGATGTATTCCCTAAACACACACATACTCACACACACGATCTATGCATGAGTCATACATGTCACACACAATTAGAGGAATGTTGTAAACGAGACAGATAAGCAACTAAATTCTCTTCTTTGGACATAAGAAAACACAAAAGTTGCTTGCACATACCAATTTTGAAATCTCATAGGGCAGAAAATTGGAAGGCTTTCTACTTGCAGGGTGGTTTATCCTAATTCTGAGTCACTTTAAAGATTCATTTTGTCTTTTTCTACCTCCCCTTTTTATTTTTGGAGGGAATGTCCCCTTGAGGATTCTTTCTCTTCCCCCTTTTTTTTTCTTTAAGTGGATGTTATTAAATATTTTTCTACATCCTCTTCTTACTTGAGTAAAATAGGGATCTAATTTTTTTTTGATTCTTGAATAGTCAAAGAACTATTGACATTTCATAGGTAATATATTTCTTCAAATCAATGGAAGATTTCTGATCTATTTGATGCCAATAAGTTACATATTTCAGTAAGGAAACTGAATATTATTTTTAGACTAAGTTATCCATTTATTTCTTTGTTTTCTCATCTCATTTTCCTTTTTCCAT